>NC_056737.1:535987186-536187186 GCF_019279795.1 Protopterus annectens | reverse complement strand
TAGAGAAATATCATACAATAACAATTAATGTATTTATAGATGATGACTGCAGGGAAAAAATCATAATGGGAATTTGTTGAGTTTATTAATAATTTACAGGCAGACAAGTATAGTGTAGCATAAAAAAATAAGAGATATGAAAAGAGAAGTTATGGAAATGAGCAGGCAGATAAATGTACAGAGGAGGAATTGTAGTTAGTGATGGGGTGTGAGAGAAAGAAGAAAAGTAAGAGTTTAGGAAATAAGTGCACTGTGAGGAGGAGCAATAAGGCACAAAAAGATTGGGAAGCAAAGTGGCTGTAAGAATTTGAGAAAAGTAATTTTAATAAAGCTAGCTTGGTGGCTGGAAGAACAGAGCCATATTTGGCATAGGTTCTGTTAAAGCAAAGTTTTGAAACTATTTAAGTTTTCTGTCTGTTTTAACTGTGTGGAGATTTCATTCCACCATTTTGACACTTAATGAGGGTAGAGAGAGTTTCCAGCAGTGTTGATTGCCTTACTGATAACATAATGAGTTTACTGCTAGAGTGAAGATTTCTACAGGGTGAATAATGCAGTAGCGTATTACGTAATGCTGGACATTTGTCTGGAGAGTGCAATAGGGTTTGGAAGTTCAAGTCAGTTTGTTTTAATGCAAGTCAGTGGTACATTTTATAAGTTTGGTTGGTTGCAAATTTAGCTATTTTGTAGTAGCAGGCTAGTTTAGATTTGTACATAGTGTTGATATTTGTAAGAATAGGGGAAGTATATAATAGAGAAGGAAGGAGTGTTTCTTCTCAGCATGTGGTGATCAAATTTGAGGTTGTCATCTATCATGAGTCCAAATAGTTTAGCCTGGCTTATGGTCTCTATTTTTGTGTTATTACTGGAGGTAATATGAAATGTGTTGTTTTTAGAGTAAATATCATAAGTTTTTTTCTTTTTGGCATTAAGCAGTAAGTCAGAATTTTTTAGCCATATTTCAATGGCTGTGAAAGATTTTTGAGTGATTTCCTGTAAGTTTGTTTTGGATGGGCCAGAGTAGAGCAGATAAGGGTTGAATTGTCGGCATATTGTATGAGAGTGGCAAGTGTTGTAGCTATATGAAGTTTCTTTATGAAAATATTAAATAGTAGGGGCTGATATTGTCATTTAGTTGCCTGCTGATGACTGCATAAATAACTGTGAAACCAGGAAAGGGAGGGGTAAGTCAGACCTAGTGCTGCAAGTTCAGAGAGAAGCTTTTGGTGGGGCACTGTGTCAAATGCTTTGGAAAGTCAAGGAAAAATGAAGAAATAAGTTTGCCCTGTTGAGGAGGACAGTAGTAGTACTGTGGTTGCGCCTGAAACTGGGCTGGGTTTTGGAGAGGAGGTTGCTTTTGGTTGTATTTCTTATCAGATTTAACAAGGATCTTGGTATCATTTATGAGATATCTAAAATTTGGTAGGCATATTGTGTTGTATTTTTGAACCATTCCTTCCATGCTTTATCTCTTTGCATCATGAGCTATTTGATCTCTTTTGTCAGCCATGGCGTTGTGATAGATCGTACCCTTCTTGTTCTAGCTGGTGCTTAATCATTTAGTATTTTTAGGAAGGTGCAACTGAAATGAGCTATGCTTCATCAAGGGGCATTACTTTTAATACATTCTAGTTGTAGTGGGACAGGGCACTAATAAATGTGACTTTGTTAAATTTGGTTAAATTGTGTACTTGTTCATAGATCACTTGATGTGAAGTTGTTCTGTCTCGCCGTTCATTCTTACAGATGGGTTCGGAGCCAATCCTCAGCTCCGAGTCGGCCTACTAAAAAGCTTGGGGTCTTCAGACAGCTCGAGGCCAAGTTCCTGTCCCATGATGCACCTTGAGTTACCTTAGATCTAGTTTGCCAGTGCAACAGATCGGAGGTTTGCAAGCACAGCTCGGGCCAGTATAGCTTTTTCTATAAAAATTTCTAAATTTTGTCTTTTATATTAATAATTATTGATAGTCATTGCTAGTTATAACTTAGATCTTTCATAGCTTAAAAGTTTGATAGTTCTCATTCTCCCTTTGGCCTTCGTTTTTTATAGGCCTACATTTAGTATCCCTTCCCTTCTTGGTGTGCCTTTTATAGATAATTAGAATAGCTTAGTATAGTGTTTTACAAGCATTTATAGATAGTAAACTTTTGTGTGTGTGTGTGTTTATACATTTTTATAGCCCATTTGTTCTTTTTTAGGGGCTACTTACTGCTTATAGTGTACTTTAAAAGTTTGTGTGTGTGTACATTCTTGTTGAATAATTCAAGTCTTTTTGGTATAGTAGATAGTGTCATGGCTGACCAGGATAAAGACAAACATCCCAAGTCTGGGTTTAAAAAATGTCCTAAGTGTGGACAAAAGATGTCAGTGACAGATAGTCACGCAAATTGTGTTTATTGTCTTGGAGCCTTGTACTTGCAAGAGAGCTTTTCCATTTGCCATTCTTTTTCTAGCAGAGTATTACATGAGAGAAAAAGAAAACTCATTGAAAGAGGACTTTTAAAATCTTCCTTTCAGGAAGCTTTGAGTGACCAGGATAAATCTAGCAAGTCTTCAAATTCTTCTAAGGCTTCTTCATCTGATGTGACAAAATCCAAAAAACATTGATGTTGGCTTCACAGCCTTCGGAGATGAGCGTCCTGTCTTTTCGGAGCCAGTAATATATAAACATGGATGACAATTTATTTTACAAATAAGTTTGATTAACAGTCGTGTTTATATACATACATTCACATGCACATATACATTTTTATACCTTTCATTTAGGTTTTTCAAGTATAAGGGAGCCTGTTTGTTTAAATTCACATATGTACATTAATTATATATGGTAATTTGTTAATTGATTTTAATATAAAAAAAGAAGTGTGGGAGTGTCATTGTTATTCTGAGGAAGTCATACGTAATTGTGACGAAGTACTTTCCTGGCATCCAGCTCGGGCTTTTTGTTGTTATTGTTCTTTGGTTGTCTATTGTTTTTGTCTTGGCATGGATTCCAACATGCAGAGCTGAGGGGGTGCCAGAGATACTCACGAGGAGTTAACTTCTGCCATTCAGAAACTTACAGACCTTATTGGTGTATTCAATACTCAAATTTCGGGTTTGGGACAAAAGCTTGATTCCCTAGCAAGCGATTTTAACTGTCATCAAATGGTATCTATTATCACTTCACAGGACTCCCTTTTTAGTATTCCACCAGGTCAAGGCAGCCCTAATCGGCAAGGAAGTATTGTTATGACGGATGCAAGTGGTGATACACCACATGGAACTTTAGTTACAGCTGACCATTGCAACGGAAAACACAGACAGGATAATGGAGGTTCACGGCAAGTAACCGCTAATGCATTCAGTCTGACTGCATTAACAAAGACAGTACTGGTTTTCATCACAGTGTCAACAAATCTATGAATCAAGGTACTGTAAACTTAATGTTAAAGAACCTAGAAAAAGACAGTTTGAAAAATGAAAAAGCTGCAAATTGAAAACCAATACCTTAGGGAATGTCTGAGACGAGAACAGGTCCCTAAAGGTTTGTGGTACTGGCGTTTTCCGAATGGCTTAACTAATGGTTCTGATTTATACAAAGATTTAATTACTTTATTTAACCGTCAAGGTTGTGAACAATTGCAGCTACTTATAAGGGACAATGACAAAAAATGTGATGTACTGCAAGACTCTGTTAGCAAACTTTATGCTTGTTTAAAAAAGGATGTGGGTTTTTGTACCATTTATAATAAATACAATTCAGTATTTGTTAACATTGATAAAATTGTGGATAAAATAAAAAAAAAAAGAATAAAAAATTGGTTAGAGATGCTAAGATTATGAAGTAGGTTTAGCTTATCCCTTGGTAACAAATGGCAATGATAATTCTGTGAAAAACAACTTCAATAACAACAACAAGGTTTTTGAGGAAACAACTGAAGACACTGAATTTTGAGGTGATAGTACCCCAGGTCCCATCCCTTTAGGACAACCCCTAAGGAGGTCGGAGAGGATCCAGAAACAAGGTTACAACCACAGGAGGCAATCCAGTGGGAATTATCAAGGGGATCATTACCATCCACCTCAGAGCAATTCTGGGAGGGGGAGGGGGAAACAGGTGAATTGGCAACGAAAAAGATAATATATGATGAAATGTTTAATAACAATCACAGTGACATTGCTATTATTTTAAATGACCACAAAGATTTTAAAATGTACAATTTAAGTAGTGTCCAAGTCACCAAGGAATGGGCAAACCTCTTCCAGAAAGGGTTAAATGTTGTACCTTTTAAAAAAATTTAAGTTGAAAAGACTTTTAGTTGTCATGTTATATACTAGAAAGTTGAATCTTAGTGTAACCTTGAATGAGATGAATAATAACAACAACTATTCTATTTTATGTAAGAAGACGAGTGTATTTAACCCTCCATTACACCCCACTATACAGTTGTTTCAAGGTATTTGTATGAAAGAAATTAGAGACCTTTCTAGAAACAAAGATTGTACCACATTGCTGAATTTAACTAGGGAAGAAATCACCCTTCTTGACAGTATTTCTAACAATAGATCCATTCGAGTCATGAAACCTGACAAGGGGGGTGGATAGGTCATTATGGACCAAGATAGATACATTGAATGTATGCTAGGACATTTACTTGTGGATGGGTATGTGCAAATCTCCCGTAATGAACAAAATTTAGCATGCAGACATGTGGACATGGTCCTAATTGGTTTACTTCTGAATGACCAGATTACAGAAGTGGATTTTAATTTTTGTACACAGAAACATCCGAGGATCTCGACTATTTTCGGGATCCCAAAGATCCACAAGGACATCACCCACCCCCCATTAAGACCTATAGTGTACGCCAAAGGTTCCAAAACTATTTTTGTAGCTAAATTTTTGGGACCACCAGTTAAAAAACTGAGTTTGTTCACTCACATTATCAGAGATTCATAGGATTGTTTGAAGAAAATTAAGCAAGAATTTTATTGCAGTAACATTATTTTTACTACAATTGATATTAAAGACTTATCCACATAATGAAGGCATTGAGTTGTTTTACGACTTTTTATGCCAGCACACTTCATTTTTACACACTAAAATACTTACACTAAGGACCTTGATGGAATTAGTTTTGGAGAATAGTTTTTTGACTTTTGAGGGGCATTTGTTTAAACAAAGGTCCGGAATAGCAATGGGTGCAGCCTGTGCACCAATTTTTGCTAATATAGTTTTGACTCAGTTGGAATTGTCTAATGTGTTTACATCGGAGGGGATGTCACATTGTAGATTTTATGGACGATATTTGGATGACATCCTAATTTTTTGGACTGGTAACCGAGACCAGTTATCAGAATTTTTACTGTTTCTCAATTCTAGCACTACATTTTTGAAATTTACAATGGAGATACATACTGAATTTATCAGTTATTTAGACATACTGATCAGTAAGATCACATTAACAACCAATTTTGCTCGGCAATCTTCAGGAAGCCAACATACTCAAACTCCCTTCTCCATTTTGAGAGTGGGCACCCCCTGCACCAAAAATGATCTTTGGTTAGGGGTCAGGGTATGAGACTTGCCCGTATGATTAGTAAATTGGAAGATTTTTATAAGGAAAGGG
Source organism: Protopterus annectens (assembly GCF_019279795.1). NCBI lineage: Eukaryota > Metazoa > Chordata > Ceratodontiformes > Protopteridae > Protopterus > Protopterus annectens. The sequence goes on along the minus strand of NC_056737.1, from coordinate 536,181,573 downwards.
ATGTTTTATTGAGTATGTTAATGAAGAGGGGTTATCCTGAAAAATTTGTGAAACTGTTACTGGATGAAGTAACAAAAAAGAGAGTAGAAGGACATTTTTACCCCTTGTTAGGTTTAGATATCTCCAGATTGTGTGCACCTTTGGAAAACAGTGTACTGACAACTGGTTGTTACAGGAATGGGTTGATACTTACATATACTCCACAATTCCCTCTGATTTGTGACATTATTGCCAAAAATTGATTTATATTAAGAAGTGATGAGACCATAGGGGTGAAAATAGGTGAGGCACCTGTAATAGTATATAAAAAGGACACTAGTGTTAAGAATCTACTAGAAAACAACAAGGGTAGGAACATCAAATGTGTTGTAGGTAAAATGACAAAATGTGGTCAGTGTACCCAGTGTAAATACATTTTGGAGGGCGACAGAGTATTTATAGACTGATATGGTTGGGTGAGATTCAATCAGAAAAACAATTGTGGTACTAAATATGTGGTTTATGCAGGTAAATGTCAGGAGTGTTCTAGTTTTTATATAGGTAAAACCAAGAATGCGTTTAGGACATGCATATACCAGCATATGTATGATATAGGGAAAGGTAATCTAAAAAATGCACTAGCCAACTATGTCAACACCTACCCAGGTCACCATTTTAAGTTTACAGTCTTGGAACAACTCGTAATGGATGAGTGAGGTGGCCCCATTGACCAATTATTAGAATTTAAAATGACATGGTTTCTCTTAGTAGTTTTTTAAAACTAAAAGCTGATTTTCTTTTTTAGAGGTGACAATATTGTAATTATTGTTGCAATCTTGTAAATATTATTAGTATCATTATTATATATTCATTGATAGAAAACGTATGCTATGTATTTCATCATCTTTGCATTTTTAGCAAACATTTCTTATAAATATGCTTGACAATTTATTTTACAAATAAGTTTTATTAACAGTCGTGTTTATATACATACATTCACATGCACATATACATTTTTATACTTTTCATGTAGGTTTTTCAAGTATAAGGGAGCCTGTTTCTTTAAATTCACATAATGTACATTAATTATATATGGTAATTTGTTAATTGATTTTAATATAAAAAAGAAGTGTGGGAGTGTCATTGTTATTCTGAGGAAGTCATACGTAATTCTGATGAAAGCGCTCAATAAATTTGTACTTTCCTGGCATCCAGTTCGGGTTTTTGTGGTTATTGTTCTTTGGTTGTTTATTGTTTTTGTCCTAGCAGAGTATTACATGAGAGAAAAAGAAAACTCATTGATAGAGGACTTTTAAAATCTTCCTTTCAGGAAGCTTTGAGTGACCAGGATAAAACTAGCAAGTCTTCGAATTCTTCTAAGGCTTCTTCATCTGATGTGACAAAGTAAAAAAAAAATTGATGTTGGCTTCATAGCCTTCGGAGACGAGCGTCCTGTCTTTTTGGAGCCAGTCCCCAGTCCTGGAACTGGTTTTTGAAGTACCGAAGTCTCCTATTCTCCAGTCGGTACCACCCTCCATGCATTCATCTCAGTCCTTGATCAGCCTATCTGATTTGGATGTGGATCATATGGTGCAGAAGCTGCTACAGGCACCGGCGTTTGCTAAATTTTTATCGGCTCTGACCAAAGTGGTTTCAGAACTGAAGAGTGTAATGCCATCGACTTCTTTTGCTCCTTCGTGCCATACAGGTCCATCGGAGCTGGAGGAGTTGGACCTGATGATTGTGGGGCCTTCGGAGCTGATGCCTGCTCCAGTGCCATCGGTTCCATTTACTCAGACTTCCTCGGCACCCATCGTGGAGTCTAGGAGCCGACACTCTCCATTTGGGTCCAGGGAGGATAGTCGGACTGATCTGTCGGTTCCGACTTTGCCTCTTGGGGCCTCGGCTCGGATGAGTTCGGCTCCTACCTCTGGTTCAGAGCCCACTGGTCCAGTGCCAAGGGGATCATTTTTTTCTTCGGATCCAGCGGTTCTTTCTCATTGGAGCAGAGATGCCTTTGAAGCCATGAGGAGCGTAATGTCCCCCAGGACTTCCACAACTTCAGGTCCGACTACCTCCTCCCCAAAAGTGCCTGTGTCCACTTCTGCCTCACAGATCCCTTTGAAGCGTAGAGACCCTGAGCCTCAGGAAGCCCCACTGGGTGACCCCTGCTCTTCCGAGACCTCACCAGAAGTTCCCACTTATGACTTTCCCATGAAGAGAATTTGCAAGAGTAAGCACCTGGACTCCCTGCAAGAGTCTCTCATGTCTGACACCAATTTAGATGAATCAGAAGGGTCCCCATGGTCCCTCTCTGAAGATATCTCATTTGCAGATACATTAGAAATCCTTAAGCAGAGGGGTGGCTGGAAGCCCACCGACCCTACTGAAGATGAGTCGGTTCTCCTGAAGGCTTTCAGGTCTTAACCCTCCACCTCTTGGGTGTCTCCACCCTTCGATGAGCTCATGGAGCTGGTATCATGAAGGGCATGAGAGTCTCTGGACACCATGGAGCCTGTCCCTAGGAGGCCCAATAAATTTATTTCTGCCCCTCAGGATAAGTCCTTTCTCACTAAGGGAGTGCCGGTTGATGCCATGGTGGTGACGGCAGCCACCAAAAAGGAGATGTCAGAAACTTCTTCCTCTATCCATCCTCCTAAAAGAGACTCTAGGATCATGGATAGATACGGGAAGTGCATGTACAGTTCAGCAACTTTTGCCTTGCATTCACTGAACTATCTCACACATTTCTCAAGACTGCAAAGAGACCTCCTAAATGAGCTTGGAGATATTCTTCAGGGTACGGTAGCTGCAGGAGCTTCAGACAAAGTTGCCTCCCAGCTTGCTACCCTCAATTCCATAGTGATCTCATCCATGCGTCTCATCTCATATACAGCTGATGGAACGAGTAGGGCAGCAGGTACAGGAATTGCTCTCAGGAGACACTCCTGGATGTGCTTAGGCTCCTTTGTGGAGCCCTTTAAGTCATCCTTTGTCAGCACCCCTTTTGATGGCTCATCCCTTTTCCGGCCCAAAGTTAAGGAAATTTTGACCAGGTATGAGCAGGAAGATAAGACTCTGCCATCGGAGTCCGTTTTTCCACCCCTACTAGACCCTACTCCAGGAGTCAAAAGGGAGGAAAGATGTGGTTCCGAAATGCCCAAGGAGCCTTTCTGGACACACGTGGTGAACCCCTCTCCAAGGGCAGAGAAGGGGGCAATAATGGAAGACGCCGCCCTCGTGGCAGAGGAGGTCTGCAAAACCAGGGCGACAGAGACCAGTTCTTTGTGAAGTCCTACCAGCGCTGCTGAAAGGAGGCCTGACTCTCCTACTCTGGAGGCAGTTGGGGGTCACTTATATTTGTATCTAGACACCTGGCTCAAAATAACAAATGACTACTGGGTACAAAGTATAGTTTCCAGAATATATTTCATTCCCTTCACCATCCCCCCTCCATTAACAACAAAAATCCCAGACGTTCCACCCAGATGTTCATTGTGTTACACTGCTGCAGTCATCACACTTGGGTTTCCTGCCGTCAGGCGGTCCCGCAGTCGGCCAGAGTTCCAAAGTCTTGGTCTGGCATCGGTTGCTGTCGCTTCTTCCCTGACGTCAGTGCGCCAGGGTTATATAAGAGGCATCTGACTCCATTTTCTTCAGACTTTTTTGCCACGCGGTGCCCGAAGCAGAAGTAGTTCGCAAGTGCCGGTCGGCCGACTCCTGAGATTTTCAAATTGAATTTCAGACCGAAGTCTTCAATAACGCTAAGTACCCCATTGGGGAACCTTTTCTTGCCTCAGTCCGATGTCAGAAAAAGTTAACAATTGCATTTCTTGTGGGAAGCAAATACCTCATAAGGACTTTCATTCTTATTGTATTCCTTACCTAGGCCCAGACCACGACATCACAGGTTGTCTGTTTTGTGCTAGGTTTAACAAACAAACTATAAAAATGTCGGTTTGATTTCGCCCGACATTATTTTGGTAGGAAATTTAATTATACCATGCCGTCGGAGCAACCAATGACCAGAATGCATAAAAAACGCAAAGATAAGGACCTTTATCTTTAGGCTCTTCCGACTCCATGGCTGAAGGAGATTCCGGTGCAGTTGAAACACCTTCAGTTGCAGAAGGTGTCTTCAGACTGACTACACTCACTATTAAATCCTATGCAAAACTGAAAACTCCTTTAAAAGCAAAGAAGACTGTACAGCAGTCAACAGTACAAGGCCCCATGCCTAAGAAACAGATGCTTAAGATGGCTGAAGACATAATTACCCTAATCAGGGGTTCCCATCCCCCTCCTGATAAAAGGCCTAGACAGGTGGAGGACTACGCTTCCTCTGACCAGGTTTCAATTTCCTCAGATTCTTCTGAGGAACAGGAATATTCTTTTTGCCCTTATGAAGACTCTGATGTTGAAGAGTCTATTCCTTCAGCATCTCCCCCAGAAGACTACTCTTTTGGAGAAACTTTACATACCATGAGGGAACATTTCCACTGGGAAGGCCAGGATTATTCTGATTCTAAGAAAAGGCTCCGAGAGTTCCTTTTACTACCCCAGCACAGACCACTTGCTATTCCACCAGTGTTAGACATTGTGGATGATGTTTATTCAGAATCTAGCCTTAACCCAGATTCCGTACCTCCTCCACCCGCCAAACCAGACAAATACTACAGAGTCCCTGACTCACACAAATTCCTATATAAAAGCCCTGTTGCTGACCCAGAAACCATTTCCCAGGGTCCCAAAGGGGTTAAGGCTTCTATTGCTAAACATCCTGTACCCTCTGAAAGGGGTTCTAGAGCACTTGACAGATGGGGAAAGAAAATATATACCTCAGCTACTCTAGCTATGAGGGCCTTAAATTGCCAGTTTCACATGCTGAAATAACAATATTTGATGTCTCAATTAAAACAAAAAATGATCACACATACAGAGCAGCCTGATTACAAGGAAATGCAAGACTTGTTGCATGCAGCTGAACAAGTGGGAAAACATACTTTGCAATGTGGATTTGATTCATTGGAAGCTTCTTGTAGAGCAGCAGTGACAGGGTCTGTCATACGTAGGCATGCTTTGTTAAAAGAACAAACTTTACCTGATCATGTAAAAGCAAAGTTATTGGATGAACCTTTACAGCAGGATGTTTTATTTGGTGTAAAAGCAGAAGAGGTTTTAAAGAAAATGGAGGATAAGGCAAAATCTATGCAGACGGTCAAGGATTTTTTACAGGTTCAACCCCCTCGTTTCAGCAGAAATTGGCCAACCAAAAACTGGTCCTTTCCAGCTTCTGACAGACCACAGAGAGGCAAATACAGATGCCCAAGGAGCAGAGGTCAGTCACAAGGCTCTTACAAGCCTCAACAATTGGGGTGCCACAACCCAGAAAGGAGGAGAAGACAGGTCTCAAACTACCAGAAGACAAGCACAATGACTTACCCCTCAGACTCCCAAGCAAATCCCTTTTGGCAGTTCCCTTGGGAGGAAAGCTAGCACTTTTTGCAGACAACTGGCACATCATCACAAAAGACAAATGGGTCCTAAATATTGTATCTCAAGGATACAGATTCCACTTTCACACTTTACCAGGGATAAAAGGAATGCCAAACCTGCCACCAAATCAATGGGCAGAGGCTCAAAAACAAATTACAGCTCTCATGGACATGAGGGCCATTCAACAGGTTCCTACACAGGAGCAGGGACAAGGATTTTACTCAAGACTCTTTCTAGTTCCCCGAAAAGACAAAGCTTGGAGTCTCATTCTGGACCTCTCAATTCTAAACACATATCTCGAAGTACCCAAATTCAAGATGCTAACACTACAGCAACTTCTTCCCATGCTGGGCAAGAAGGTTTGGCTAGTAATGGTGGACCTCAAGGAGGCATACCTGCATGTCCCTATCAGACAAAATTGCAGAAGATACCTCCGATTTATAGCAGGTTCAACCCATTACCAATTCTCTGCACTGCCCTTTGGCTTATCTACTGCACCCAGGGTCTTCACAAAATGCCTGGCACCAGTAATTGCATACTGCAGGCAAAGAGGAATTCAAATATATCCATACCTGGACGACTGGCTTATTCAAGCAGAAAGCAAGGACATTCTTTTAAAGCATCTGGCGTTTGTCAAAAACCTATTAAGTTGCCTAGGGTATGCAGTAAATGAGAAGAAGTCAAAACTAGTGCCCTCACAAGACATAATATTCCTGGGTGCCAGCTTAAATACAGTGGCCCAGATGGCTTATCTCACGCCAGACAAGCAAGGACAACTGACTCAATACTTCAAAATGATGGCAACAAAGACCCAACTCCCTGCAAGAAAAATTCTGCAGGCCTTGGGATTCATGGCATCTTGCATACCACTAGTACCATATGCAAAACTGCATATGAGGAAATTACAATGGTACCTGAAAAGTGTATGGACTCAACACAGCCATACCTTGGAAACAATAATTCCACTCATTCTCTGCCTTCAACAGGAGTTTATATGGTGGGCTCAGGCATGTCACCTCAACAAGGGTCAGCCTTTTACCTTACCCACAGCCAGGCAAACTATAACAACGGATGCATCGGATTATGCCTGGGGAGCACACATGACAGGACAGTGTATTCAGGGCAAATGATCTGCAGATCAAAGACATCTACATATCAATCAAAAAGAGATGCTAGCTGTACAAAGTGCCCTAACAGCTTTCAAGGACCTCCTACATCCAGGACAACTACTAATAAAGACGGACAACACCACAGTGATGTGGTACATAAACAAGCAGGGGGGCACACATTCCTACCCCCTATGCAGGCAAGCAATGACCTTGTGGAACACAACACTGACCTACCAAGTTCAACTACAAGCACAATTCCTGCCAGGAAAGAAGAACACATTAGCAGACGATCTAAGCAGAAACATCATAGATCCTCACGAGTGGAAACTAGATCCACAAGTATTCGCAATGATAACTCAAAAATGGGGAAGCCCAGACATAGATCTGTTTGCCTCCCCCCAAAACTACCAACTACGGAAATTTTGCACAAGGACATACCACACACTAGCTTGGAAAGTGGACGCCCTCTCATTCAGTTGGAAAACATTAACAGTGTATGCCTTTCCTCCACTGCCTCTTCTGGCAAAGGTGCTGCTGAAAGCCAGATTAGAGAGGCCACAAATGATACTCATTGCTCCAGACTGGCCACACCAACACTGGTATCCAATACTAAGGAACATGGCTCAAGGCCCACCATAGATTTTACCTCAAATTCCTCACCTGCTCACTCAGCAAAACAATCAGATTCTACACAGCCAGCTCAAGACTTTAAATCTGGCTGCATGGCAAATTACCTAAACAACCAGTCAACACTTCTCTCTAAAGCTGTTATGAATGTCATTCTGGAGGCCAGGAGGCCCAGCACCAGGAACGCCTATTCAGACAAATGGAAAAGATTCTGCGCCTGGAACCAGGCTAAAGGCCGGAATCCCCTTGTCCCAAATATTCCTCAGATTCTACAATATTTAACTGAGATGTTGCACAAAGAACTTTCCTTTTCATCTATTAAGATCCACGCCTCAGCTATTTCAGTTCAATACAACACGGATCCTCCTATATTTTCACATCCCTTACTAAGACAGTACTTCAGAGGGGCTAAGAACATAAGACCGCCCCGGACAGCACCAACACCAACTTGGGATCTCAACTTTGTTTTGGAAAAACTTACACTACCGCCCTTTGAACCAGCTTTTACAGCTGATTTACAGTTTCTATCATGGAAAACTGCCCTGCTGCTAGCAATAACTTCAACACGAAGAGTCTCAGAGCTACAGGCCCTAATGGCAGTGGAGCCTTTCATCATTTTTCATCAAGACAGAGTCGTTTTACGAACTAACCCTTCTTTTATGCCAAAGGTGGTATCCAGTGTGGCCCTAAACCAAACCATTCATTTGCCCACCTTTTATCCAAACCCCCAGAACAAAGGGGAAGGGCTCCTACACTCTTTGGACATTCACAGGCAATTACGTTATTACTTGGATAAAACTAAGGCTTTCAGAAAATCTGACCAGCTCTTTGTATCCTATGCTGCAGGATCACAAGGAAAGGCTATCTCAAAACAGGCCATTTCAAAATGGATAGGACATTGTATCCGTTTCTGCTACACATACCATGGGAAACCTGTACCTGGTAACATTAGGCCCCATTCCACCAGGGCTACAGCAACATAAACAGCCTTCGTCAGAGGGGCACCAACCAAGGATATTTTGGAGGCTGCAACTTGGAGTTCAGTGCACACCTTCACCAAGCACTATCACTTACCTCTATACTCTAAAACCAGAGCTGGCTTTGCCACTGCAGTTCTGCAGGGCCTACTAGCTTCTCCAAACCCTGTTTAGTTCCACCGCCCATAGCTTTGGGATTCAACCCAAGTGTGATGATTGCAGCAGTGTAACATAGTACAGTTTTGTACCTACCATAAATGTAGATGTTCAAGTGTTCACACTGCTGCAGTCCAGCTACCCACCCTCCATCCCCTCTGACCTAGCTGAACTTTTCTATACCTTTCTATCCTGTACAACCTTTGTAGAGTATTTGCTTGTAACTGAAGGTATTCCTTTTATATGTTTTATTAGCAATGTGTATTGCCTACCTACTTGGGGGCACCTGACATCTGGGGCAAGACAAACTGAAGAAAATGGTGTCGGATGCCTCTTATATACCCCTGGCGCACTGACGTCAGGGAAGAAGCGACAGCAACCGATGCCGGACCAAGACTTTGGAACTCTGGCCGACTGCGGGACCGCCTGATGGCAGGATAACCCAAGTGTGATGACTGCAGCAGTGTGAACACTCGAACATCTACATTTATGGTAGGTACAAAACTGTACTTTACAGGGAACAAGCAACAGTAGAGGCCCAAACATTGCTAAGAAAAAGAGTCATCCAACCAGTCCCAGCAGACCAGACAAGATCCAGAACTTACTCAAGATTCTTTTTAGTTCCAAAAAAAACAGGGGACTTGAGACCTATTTTGGACCTCAGCAGACTAAACATATCTGTCAAGAAAGAGAAGTTCCAGATGGTCACGCTTCAGTTGCTACTTCCCTGCTTAGGGAAAGGCAGTTGGATGTGCTCGATAGATCTCCAGGATGTGTACTACCATATAAAAATGGCCAGACCATCCAGAGATCATCTGCGATTCTGGCTGGGAGCCAATCATTACCAGTTTCGTGCCCTGCCCTTTGGTCTCACTACAGCCCCCAGAGTGTTCACCAAATGTATGGCAGTGGTCACGGCTCACCTGAGGCATTTAGGATTCCAGGTGTTTCCGTACTTAGACGATTGGCTCCTCACTGCCACCGTCAGGCATCAGCTTATACAAGCCAGGGATACCACTCTTACTCTTTTCATTCAGCTGGGCATTACCATAAATTCTGAAAAGTCTGCCTTGTCGCCATTGCACCATATCGTTTTTATCGGAGCAGAATTGAACACCACTACCACCACCACTTTAAAACTTCCAGCAGAAAGGATATTACTACTTCGCCATCAAATCCAGAACATCATAGCCAGAGACAAGGCACCAGCATCAGAAGTGCTAAAGGTGTTAGGAATGATGGCAGCTGCAATAATAATGATACCGTTGTGTCGCATGCACATGCGGATTCTGCAATGGCTGCTGTTCACTAAATGGTCTTATCAAGAGCTCCTAATGTGTCATCTCATTATCGTAACAAACACACGCAAACAGGATCTTTGGTGGTGGTTGACCTCTCTTCAGGTAATGATAGGTTGCCCTTTTATCCTACTGTCACCTTCGGCCACAGTGACCATGGCCACTTCCCTGATCAGGTGGGGGGGGGGGCATTTTCAGGGAAGAACAGCCCAAGGCACATGGACCGAACAAGAGACACATCTGCCTATCAATGTCCTGGAGATGAGAGCAGTATTTCTGGCATTGCAGTACTTTCAGGACTCTCTCCCTCTGGGGACAATTGCAGTTCAGATGGGCAACATGTCAGTGGTCTGGTACTTGAACAAACAAGGAGGAACCGGGTCCTATCCCCTGTGTTGAGAGGCCCTAAGAGTATGGCAGTGGACTACATCCACCCAGCACTTTCTGATAACAATGCACATCCCGGTGAAATCCAATGTGATTGCAAACAAACTGAGCAGGGCAATTTTGTTGCCTCACAAGTGGTCCTTCAAAAAGGAGATGGCGGCGAGAATATTCCACAGATGGGGCCAGCCTTGCTGTGATCTTTTTGCTTCCCACATGAACACAAAATGCAGAAGCTACTTTGCCCTGATTCCCCAAGGGACACACTCATAAACAATTGGCCTCCAGTTCTCCTGTATGCATTCCCACCAATTCCCCTCATACTCAAAGTACTACAGAAAGCAAAAGCCCTGGGAAGGGCCATCATTCTAATAGCCCCTCATTGGCCTCGTCAGATTTGGTTCCCCTTTCTTTGACTTCATCTGTTGGAAGAGCCCTGGATTCTGGACCCAGTTCCAGACCTTCTGACACACTCGTCAGGGGCTCTTCGTCCCTCCTTTCAGTCCCTAAAATTGACAGCTTGGCTGCTCCAGTTCCTAACATAGCCAGGTTCCATAACCTGTCAAACAAAACGCAGCATATTTTAATATCTTCTCATAAATCCTTTACTAGGAAGTTGTACCTTAGCAAATGGAGGAGATTTTCTAAATGGGCTTCTCAGAATAACATTGATCCCATTTCCTCTATATTAGAATTTTTGACTCTGCTCTTCAACAAAGGAACTGCAGGAGCTACAGTTAGAGTATAGCTTGCCGCCATATCTAATTTTCATCTTTGCTTTGAAGGATTGAACATTATGAAACACAAGCTATCCAAAGCCTTTCTCAAAGGGACCTTCCACCTTAGACCACCAGTGAAATCCCTTTATACCCCACGGAACCTAAAATTTATGCTTTCACCCATTATTCTCCCACCTTTTGAGCCAGCTTCCTCATGTGATTTGAAATTTTTGTCTCGGAAGACTATCTTTTTAGTAGCCATCACGTCTGCCCAAAGAGTATCAGAGCTACAGGCCTTGTCCATAAAACCTCCATATTTGGTTTTCCATGCTGACACTGTGTCCCTGCAAACAAATCCTTCATTCTTATGTAAAGTTTGTACTGAAGCTAACCTTAACCAGATCATAGATTTACCAATTTTTTTCCCCAAACACTCCATCAACTTAAGAGTATATGCTGCACAAGCTTGATGTTCATAGACAGCTTAGATTTTACCTGGATACAACCAAAGAGTTCAGAAGATCAGAACAACTTTTTGTTTCCTTTTCAGTTTCTAGGAAAGGTATGCCAGTGGTAAAACAACACTATCTAAATGGTTATCTGATTGTATCACTTTCACTTATTCAGCTGCCAATTTACCTTTACAACACAAAATTAAGGCTCATTCTACCAGAGCAGTGCCCACATCCTCTGCTTTTTCTGCTAGGCTTCCCATAGACAGTATTTGTGCAGCAGCCACTTGGTCAAGACCTCATACCTTTATCACTCATTACAAAGTTGATAGAGCCTCTAGGGACAGGGCCTCCTTTGGTTCTACTGTCCTGAAAAATATACTCTCGTGAGCCACACAAGAAAGATGGTGCTTGAGACACTACCCATCCATAAGAATGAACGGCGAGATAGAACAACTTCACATAAAGAAGTTATGTACTCACCATAACGTTCCATGTGAGTTGTCCATATTGCCTTCATTCTTACTTCCCACCCTCCTACCCCCTCCAAGTTTTTTTTGAGGACCGAGATACTAGTTTTATCATTGTTGCTCTATCTTTCTATGGTTTTTACCTAAAAAAGTGATAGAATGGCATATGGTATTGTTAGAGGCAGCAAACAAGATCTGAGGTAACTCAAGGTGTATCATGGGATAGGGACTTGGCCTCGAGCTTTCTGAAGACCTCGAGCTTTGTAGCAGACCGACTCAGAGCCAAGCATCGGCTCTGAACCCATCTGTAAGAATGAAGGTGAGATGAACAACTCACATGGAACATCATGGTGAGTACATAACTTCTTTTTTGGCTAAATCATGTTGTTGTCTGATTATATAGGTTAGGAGGTGGTCACTTATAGTATCTGCTAAGCAACCAGAAGATTTTATATTATGAGGTTTGTTTGTCAATATCTAGTCCAGCGTGGACTGTTAGTGCTTTTGTTGATTCTGGTGGTGGAGCTTATTAGTTGGATGAAGCCAAATAGGTGAATAGAGTCCTTGGGGTTGCTGCTGTTTATGGATTGCCAGTCTACATTTAGGTCACCTAAGATGAAAGTTTCCTGGGCATGTTGTCAGATATCCAATGTAGGATATTTTTTACTGTGTTAATGTTATTGCCTGGTGAGATATATACTGTTGAGATACATATTTCTTTTGGTTGATTTTAAGATATGCAGTCAGAAGGTTCAGTATTATTAAATATTATGGTGTTTAGGTGGGCTGGAGTTATTTCTAAGTTGTTTCTATAAGTAACATCAATACCACCTGCTCTTTTAAGGTTTCTGTCTATTCTGAATATGTTAAAACCTTGAATAGTTTCATTGCCAGTTATGTTGTTTTATCCAGTTTTTAGTGACGATTAGATTGTCTTGGGAGTAAAAATCTAGACATGCATGGATATCTTGAATTTTGCTGCAGATTCTTCTGAGGGTAATGTTGAAAAGAATGAGGTTAGTTTCATTAACTGATGGGAAAATTGTGTTGGGAGCACTGGAAAGTAATGGGTCTGCCATGGTGGGTAGTTGATGTGTGGGTCTGGGGTTAGGGTGAATATCTCAACTAAATTTCAGGATGGAGGTGGGGGTGAATAGAGGTATTGAGCCATTTGGATTTGTATCTGACTTTCAGCACTGCTGATGAACTGCTATTCTTAACTTTAATATATCTACAAGAAGGCAGATCTGAGCATGTACATTAGTACACAGAAAGAGAGAGAGGGAGAGAAAGAAGGTTTTTGATGCAATGTATGTGTGTTTGTGATGGAATTGGGATATGAAGTGGAGATATTATGGCAGTGAAGTGAGCTAGTGTTGTGAGTGTACAAAGCATTACAAATTCACTTCTGTCATTGTGAGATTAGATGGTGGGTAGAAGAATGTGGAGGTCTGGTAAGATGATGACTTTGTGGTATATTAATGAAAGGAGTATTAAGAGAAATGGAGAGAAAGTGGTGTGGCAAAGGTGCAGAGATGTTTGCAAGGTGATATACAAATAGTTAAGGTAGTGGAGAGTGGTTAGGTTATATGCAGAAAGCTGTATGGTATGACTTTGTGGGCAGCTGAAGGTGAAGAAGTGAGTAGTGTACTGATGAGAAGGATAGTAGTCTATACAAGTAGCTATAAGTAGTTATGAGTATCCGAAAAAAAAGTATTTTTGTGGTATTGGTCAGTATTTGTGTGTGTTTGTTGGTAAATGTATATATAAATATCTATATATGTATTATTGCGTATCGAAAAAGAGTGCTTTTGCAGATATAAGAACATTTTTTTTCACAGGCCAGCAAGTTCATAAATAGTTAATTCAGTTTATTAGGGTGGGATATTCTTTTTCCCAAGCCTCCTAAGATTCTGCGGTATTGTTTATATATTAATACTTGTTTCTTTCAGAGTTTATTGCAGTGTTGCAATTTGCACCTTGAATGTATATTTACTTTTTTGTATTGTTCTTAATAGTTACATGTATGTTGTTTGTCTTGTTCCTAATAGTTGTATGTATGTCATTTATGTAATTCATACTTGGGGAATCACTGAAACCGAAGTCATATTCCTTGTATAGATGCATACTTGGCAATAAATGTGATTCTGATTGTTCTGTATTTGTGTGTGTGTGTGCATGCATTGATAAACATATATATATATATATATATATATATATATATATATATATATATATATATATATATATATATATAAATATCTATATATATATATTTTGAGCATCTAAAAAAGGGCTTTTGTGGTATTGGTCTGTATTTGTGTGTGTGTGTGTGTGTGTGTGTGTGTGTGTGTGTGTGTGTGTGTGGTGGAGGTGAATGGGGGCTTTGTCTTCCCCATCTGTCTCAGTGTGTTTTACCTTTACTAGTATCATTCAGTAGTTGCTTATTGATGCTGTCCTCCCACTGGAAAAGCATCTTTCTGTATTTGTAAGTCTGTTGTCTTTGTCTAACAACAGAATAAACTCTTCAGACTGGTTACCAGTGGGATGGATGGTGAGGGTTCCTTACTTAACCTGTTTGTTACCCTAGAGGTACTTGTGTACTGAGTATATGTTGCTTCAGAGAACATATAAACTGCCTCTGAATAAAGTAACTTCTTATTTTGTAAATTTTAATATTTGCTTGAAAGATTTATTTACAGTACATTTTTAGCACATTTTCCTTACAATTTTACAACTTAAATTAATGAGTATAATTGATTACTTACTCATGGTTGTAAAGTATGTTGCACATTGTGATGACAAATATCACCAGCTCAGCCATGAGAACAATAGTCAACCCACATCTTAATATAGCTTAACCCTGAAATACTTTATGTGCACACAGTTATTGCTTTGTTTGCCAAACTGTAACTGCACACACAAACACTTTTTACACATTTGAATTATACTTATATAAATGTAATCATTTTTCATTCCCTAAAATGACAGCAAATGAATGCAGCGAAGGTAGTCATATTATGTGTTCACTGTCTTCTGTGAGTGGTTTGATATTTTCTTCTCAACACTCCTTTAATTTTGAATTCCTTCTGTAGATATACAGTACTTATGACTGCAATAAATTCTCATATTGCTAACAGGCACAATATTGGCACAGACATACAAGACAGAAAATCCTGAATTATAATGAGGAAAGAAATAAGAATTGCCCTCTGTGATCCTTGTACCTTAGTACAGAGAGCAGATGAACGCTGAAAGACTGAAACTAGTACCATCACCACAATACAGCAGGTGTTCTGAATACATTATTTTTTATTTAATTGAAGCAAAATTATAATTCATGTCACTAAACCCAGGCCTTATTTTCACAGTCATTTTATCAAGTTGTACACAAATCATGTGTGTGGTGTTAGTATGAATGGAATTCTTGGTAAACAGAGGAAGTACTGTAAGCAGAAAAATAACTGCTGTAAGAAAGAAACGTGGGCTAGTGGTTAGAGCCACATTTTGGAAACAGAGATGTGGCAAGTTAAAACCTGAGTAAAATAATATTTTAGCACATTTCACAAATGAGATAAACAGCTGCATTGCTTGTAAATTTAACTGTGTTGCTGTACTCTTAATTTTGATTCATGAATCATGTGATGTAACTGTACGTAGCTTTCCTTTTTGTGTACTCTTCAATTTACCTAATTTTGCAGTTAACATTGTGGATTACTTTGTGTTCGTGTGGGTCTGTCTATGCATATGTATATGTGTGTGTGTGTGTGTGTGTGTGTGTGTGTGTGTGTGTGTGTGTGTATATATATATATATATATATATATATATATATATATATGTATACACACATATATATATATATATATATTTACTCTTTTACATACACGCACACACATATATATATATATATATAGATACACACACACACATATATATATATATATATATATATATATATATATATATATATATATATAGACACACGCACGTTTGTCAAATGGTCAAAAACAGAGTAAAAAAACAAATAAAAATGAAACCAAGTAGTTTTATGGTCTGATTGATCTACAAATCACTACCACTAAATTCAGACACACTTTGTTAGAATAGTGGTAGTGTTATAGAAAAGGAGTGCATGCTAGCCATAACCTCAACCCTACCCCTAATCTCAACTTAAAAAAAAAACTTTCTATAACATTGCACCTTCCCTGCCCCTAACCTCAACACTACACGTGGCATAGAAAGATTCTTTCCATACAACTACCACTACACAACACACTCCACATATATCAGAAAATGTGAACAACACTAAATGTATCCCCCTTACGTAGTTCCTGCTGTAGACCTATCGTGCAAACACTCACTCACTCACTCACACACACATAAACACACCACCAGTGCTTAAACATTTGGTATATCCAAAAGTTTTGTCATTACAATTCCAAACCAGACTTGTCTTACCCTGAAACACGTTCAACTGGAATAGTTTTGGCTTTGACAGGTTAAGCTGTCAATGAAGTAACATTTCTAAAAATTGAGTTACCCGTGTGTTGGTGTGTGGGTGCGTGCGTGCATGTGTGTATAAATATACCCACACACACACTCTTGAGTGTTTAGGAGGCTTTAGTAATATGTCATAATACTTAACTTGCAATATTTATGTGTGTCTGTCAGATCTCATCAGCTTTAAGGCTGAGCATCTTACTTAACCTAAAGTATGTCACTATGATGCACTGCTTGGAGAAGAGCAGGAGGCATGACAGCATTTGGATTTTATTATGGTCCCTGCTTCTGTTTTAATGTCTTGCAACTGTTATCAGAAAGTAAAAAAAGTATTTTTGCTAAACTAGGTTTCTTTTTTGGAGAAGTGAATAAGGTTTAAGTAAACTTTTATGATTTTGGGCATGAGCAAACCAAGCAGGTGTTCTTTTCAGGGCTATAGCTGAAAAAAAACATTCCTGTAAACAATAACTTTCTGTGCAATTCACCACAGCAATACAGATCCAATCTGAATTTATTGTCGGTCAACTCATTACTTTTCTTCCCTTTGATCCTCAAATAATGTTGGCTAATTCAACTGCTGTCTGCAACTGGAATAAGCTTGACGGTCTTGCATATCAAACAGAACATGGACTCCTTAGCTTTAGTATTAGTCACTGTAGATGTTCTGATGGTTTCAGGTCGATGCTCAGAGTAGGACCTGAATTCCTGACTCTTGAAAAATAAGCTTCTTTATCTGCTACAGAAATATTGCCTTGAAGCAGACGCTTAATGTTTCAGATTTCCTTTTCAACTCTCAGTATTACAAACATTTTTGAAAAGTGTTATGTGGTGATTATCAGTGTCAGTGGAAATAAAATGTATATAAGAGAAGCTTCCAACATAGAAACAGTGAGTTTCACAACTTTGTCTTTGCTTCACTATAGGCTTCTTCATCATTGCACTTAAAATTCAGTTGTATGTCTAAAATACGTTGTGAACTAAGGTCTGTTTCAGACTTTGTTTCTGAATTTTCCTTTGTTAATAGTATTGTAACCCTGACATTTACTTCCAGATAAATCCTGCTTGGACTGGTACTGTTATATCAAACTGAAGCAACCCAACCCTAAATTTTAATTCTTCATAAAATCTGTTTATTGACATTGAAGATACCAGATGATGATCAACATATTACATCACTGTTGCAGTATCCCAAGCTGTATGGGTCCTAACCTTTATGACTGGTCAGCTTTTCAAAGCTTAACAATGCCTTTCATGTACTTCAGCTGTCAGAAGGTTGAGAGAAACAACATATTTTTATTTTTTTTTTTATTTTTATTTTATTTATTTTTATTTATATAAAGATATCTGAAGTGCAAATTACTTTGAGAACTTTTTTTGCCACCAAAGAGTGCTCCTTCAGCAGGCACTGTTAGCTAGGGATCCTTCAAGGCTGTGCAGATAAGACCCCTGTTGGGAAACCTTTCGTTATATATTTTTTTCTGAGAAAAAATTGTTCATTTTTGTCTGAATATGCTGTTTTGCTAGAAAATGTTTTATTTTAGGATTGTCATCCCTTTTCTAATGGAGTATTATGTGTAAATTCTTGTGTTAACATTTTGTTGGACAATTTTATTTTTCTACTAAAATTTTACTCCAGTTTTGTACGTTTGTAGCAGGATCCTGTGCGGTTGGGGACTTGTAAGTGCTTTTCTTACCTGGGTACCAGTTGTTATCTACCTTACCTGTCACTAGCTTATCCAGGCTCTGCTATCTGGCTTTGAGGTCTCTTTCATGGTTTACCTATGGAACAACCATCAGTCTCTTTGGTTTTGCCTTCCTCTGTCTGTAAGTAGTAGAAAACTGTCAGGGAGTCTTTTGGATGACAGGCTGACTTCTGTTGTGACTCAGCTGCTGGTGGATGACTCTGCTGTGGTTGCTCATTGTTTTTCAGACCACCCATCTTTATCTTCTGGCCCCCTGGTGTAGTAGGTGCCACCATCAAAGACTAGGGGGCAGCCACGTCCTCTGTGGCTGTAAGGATGACCTTAGTGGGCAAGGGAGAATTACTCTTGTCTGTCTCAAGAGAAGGAGCAGGTGAATGTTCTACACTTAGCCATGATATGCACCTTGCATGTGGAATTAGTATGCATTATGAGAAATGGTCTTTTTTGTGGAGATTCCCAGGAAAAGTGAACATAGTGAGAAAACCTTCCCATCTCTTGTTTCTGTTTCCATGGACAGGGAAGATTTACTGGGATTTTCCAAGAATCTCATTATTGCTTTTTCCTTGCCTTCTATTTCTTTTTTTAAACAAGAGACATCTTTATTAAATTATCACGTATGACATAGGCAATCTTACATTTCTATAAATGAAAACAAAGCATACCGACATAATTTCAGTTGCAAACATTATACATTACAAGCCATGTTGACACAATAGCAGTGCAAACATTATATATCACTTATAATCTATCCAGTCATTGTGAAACATTACATAACTCATTCAAATTCTGCCTTCTTTTAAACCTGCTCAAACAAAAATACACACACACACACACACACACACACACACACACACACACACACACACCCACACACAGTAACCCTCTAAAACCTGTTAACTTAGTAATACGCAAAACTATGTACATCGTCAAATTTTGAAGTTAATGTTTTCCAGATTTTCTTGTTCTATTTTTGTTCATCTCCATCTCCAAAATCCTGTCTCTGCTTCATTTCCAACGTACTTACAATTTTTCTAGTCTACTCTTGTTTTTTTTTTCTTTCTCTCAAGCATTTTCCATTGAAACATTAGAAAATTTTCATTGGCACAGTCTATCTATAATTTTTTATTACCAGAACAACAAGAGTCAGCATCTCCTTCTGTTTCACTTCTCAGTTTTTGTTGAACAAACTTTTGTATTTCTTCCTTAGAATGTACTTCATCAAAAAATTATTCCCTTCAAGGAAAAATATTTTGAAAATAGATGAATGTAGCAGTTTGAATCTCATGCCTGTTTTTCGTCATTCCTGAGTAACGGAATACATTTATTCCTCTTCTGCCTCGTGTACGAGTAGTCATTCTCCACAAACACTCTGCTCTCCCACTTTTAGTACTTTGTCCTTCTGCCATTGTTTTGTCAGAATCAACTCCTCCTGCTGGTAGGATTGCATTTTTACTATTAGGTTCATAGGTTGGTACTAGGCTATCGGTCCTAGGGCCTATACAAGCCTAGCCATAACAATTCCCTGGCTATTTCTTCCCAGAATATATACCTCCCTGGTCCCCTATCTAGCAGGGCGACTGACACGATCCCTGTGGTGAATTTCCTATCTCCCATCCAATCGTCAAGGTTCCTTTTGAAGAGGGCCAAAGAGGCACTCAGCTTGACATATATGGGCAGTCTGTTCCAGAGTATGGGGAGTCTCTGGGTCAGGAACCTATCCCTCCAGCATGTTTTGTTCATTGTGATGACCACTTTTAGATCCCTGGAGCATGTGGCTCTGAGGGATTGGGATTTCTTTAAGTGTAGCATGTCCAACAGCACTGGGTTTGACATGGCCTTGTATGTTAAGCAGGGATCGCCTCTGAATAGGCGATATGCGACAGAGTATAGCTGGACTTTTTTTACATGGTCAGCATAAGGCATCTGCTTTAGGCCTGTGATTTTTTTAGTGAGGTATTTCTGTGGCCTTTCCAGTTGTTGCAGATGTCTTGTGAGGTACATACCAAATGGAGCATTGTACTCTATAATGGGTCTAATGAGGGATAAGTACAGTGGGGCAATGACCTCCTTTTTTCTGGGTGAAAAGCCCTTAGTGATGAGGTGTGCCACATAGAAAGATTTCCTGACTGTTGTGGCTATGTGGTTATCGAAGGTGAGACCACTGTCCACCTGTGTCCCTAAGTCTCTTATCACACTTTCAGTGTTTAGTGTCCCTTATCACAGTTTTGGTGTTTAGTGTACTGCCACTTATGTGGTAATTCATGGGTACATGTTTTCTCCCAAAGGGGATAACTATACATTTCTTGGCATTGAGCATGAGCCCATGGCTCTGGCACCAAGCATCTGTTTCTGTAAGGCCCTTTTGTAGAATATCCACATCATTTGGGTATTCTGTAATGGCTCTCAGTTTGCAGTCATCTATGAACTTTGTTAGTCAGAGTTCCTTAGTGCTGGTCTGTACTTCAGAAAAGTAGATGCCAAACAAGAGTGGCCCCAGGTTAGTAAGTTTGTCTATGATTCCAGAGTGGGGGATGGTGTTGAAGGCCTTGGCGAGGTCCAAATAGGCTGTGTGGGACCACTTTACCCTTGCCCACGGCTCTGGAGACTGATTTGGAGAAGTCAGTCAGGTTGATGAGACAAGATCGGCCCTTGACAAAACCAAACAAGGTGGGTTTTATCTATTAAAAGTCTAGGTTGCTTACTCATAGCCAGGTTTGGAGCATACACACAGTGTGCCCTTTAAATTAACCAGTCCAGTTGCTTATTTGTGCTTTCATAAAATTAATACACTTTATTCATTCCAGCTTGTCTGGTATGGCAGGAAATCTCAGGTTTTCCCAACATGCTATGTCCTCTAATTCTGTTATGTTATCAAACATCTCTTCTTGTGCATGCTCATATTCAGCCAGCCTTTTCTTCATGTCAGCTTCTGAATTTTACAGTTTTATCACCTTATCTAAACATCTGTGTAGCTTCTTCCATTTTTCCAGCCTTTTATTATTTGAGTTGATTTACTCCATCAGTGTTTTATTTATTTTAATCAGGTCCGTGTGAAGTTGCCTTTTCCTTTCTTCTAAGTTACTGGAAATAATGTCTGGAGCTTGCACTGCTTTTTGCTGAACAGTTGCAGTCATTTTCCAAGTCATTGTTTCTTCATCGCCTTTTGTAGACGGTTTTCCTTCATCACCTTTTGTAGCCGGTTTTCCTTCAGGTCCTCTGTCTTTCTTTTTTCCTGGCATCCAGGCGGTGCACATACTAGCCAGTTACTGAAATTTGCCCAGAAAGTTAGGTCCACTCGCTTTTTCTGCTAAGTTTTTGTTTTCACACTGGGAGAGCTAGAATTAAACTGTTACTCATTGTGCTGTCATCTTGCAAGTCCTGTTTCTTCAGGCAGGGAAAGAAAAGAGTTGTTTCTTTCTTTCTTGGATTTTCCCCTCAGAAGAACAGGCATTATATAGGGGATGGTTGTACCTCAGGAATTTCTTCTCAGTGTGGACATTCCCATTCAGAATAATGTATGGTTTCAGATTTCCCTCCAGAACAATTTTCCTTTTCTGAGACAATCTAAGATCAAAGAGGTTTTTCAAAGGAAGGAGAATGAATTTCCTATGGCAGAGAAATGCATCAGGATCTGTTACAGCTGGACATGCTGAAATCTGAAACTGTTACCCCTGTGTTGCTTGCTTTAGAGAATGTTTTTCTCAGTGCTTCTAGTTTCCCTGACAGTCAACTTCCAGCCCTTAGGTGGTCTGACAGGTCATACAGGGTACCTGAGACTTATAAATATTTGTTTTCTAATCATAAAGTAGATCCAGTGGGGATTCTGTTTTAATGTAAAACTGCTTCATGTTATGTTGTCCTTATCTCCCCTTCATTCTTGCTGTTTGGGTTCGGAGCTGGTCCTCAGCTCTGACTCAGCCGTATACTATAACTCGAGAGCTTTTACTGGCATGAGGCTAGTTCCTATCCCAACATGCCTAACGGTAGTTACCCAGATCTAGTTTGTCACTTGCAGCGTCAAGATTGCTGAATACTGGCTCAGGCTAAGTGTTTTTTCTTTTGGTCTATTTCACACAATTGGTTAAATATATTGTTAGATATTGTAGTTGTTAGAGTGTTCTTCTTCATAGGTTAGCACTCTTTCTAACCTTCCATTGCTTTTTATTGTTGTTGTTTGTGGCTGCCGTTTTCCGTTAGGCCTACCTTGTGAACCTGTTTAACTTGGAGGGTTCTCCTTTCTTTCAGCCCCGTGTTAGTTGAAGGGCTTTTCTCTTTTTTCCCCCCACTTTCTCCCTTTTCTAGGGGCAGCCGTTTCAGTTAGAGGCTCTCCTCGGTTGGGGAGTTTGCCGTTTTTTGCTTAGAGGCTCTCCCCCTTCACTCCTTCCTTCTAAAAAAAATGTAGGAAAGTCTTTGCCTGTGGTTAAGTTGTTTTTGTCAGTTAACTTATGTAGTGTTAGTTTCCTTTTTTGTAAATTGTTTATTGCTCTCATACCATGTCTAAGGATTCTACTAAAGAGTCAAAACCTTCGGGTTTTAAGAAGTGTGACTTGTGATGCCAAAAGATGTCCCTTACGGATGGGCATATGAGCTGTGTATATTGCTTAGGGGCTGTTCACCTACAGGACTTGTGCTCTGCATGTCATGCCTTCAGTTCTTGGGTCCTGCAGGAGAGAAAAAAATAAGCTGATTTTGCGAGGCTTATTAAATGGCCCCTTCAAGGTTTCTACTGGGGGGACTCATCCAGCAAAAAAACAGGACAAGTCCACTTAGCCATCGTCCTCATCGGCTCCGATTTTGGAGCCATCCAAAGCAAAGGATAAAGCTTCAGGTTTGTCATATCCGACTGTCAGTTTTGACAAGGCTTTTTCTCCGGTGGCTCCATCAGCAGTCTCGGAGCCAGTCAGGAATCACAAGAGAACCAGGTCTCCCTCTCTGGAGCCTGTGTGATCTGTTCCATAATCTCCACTCTTGCAATCTGTGGCAAGCAGTCATCAGTCTTCCACCCATTCCTCTCGGTCATCCAGGAGTGTCTCGGGTGGTGAAGAGGCTTCTCAAGACACCGACATTATCTAAATTATTATCAAGCCCAGCCCACAAGGAAGTGGCACCAGCAGCCCTACCCCCATCGTTGTCGATTCCTCCTCTGACTCTCTTGAGTTTAGAGCCGGAGTGCATGGAAGTTGTTGTGGTGGAACCTTCAGTTCCGATTACCACCGGTCTCTCAGTTCCAACTTCTGCTCTGATCTCCTCATTAACCCAGTCTATTGAGAGATCTGGGGGCCGATGCTCTCTCATCAGCTCTGAGGGGGGGAGTGGCATCGGACCCTTGTCCAACCCTACTATGCCTCTTGGATCTTCGGTGCAGGTGAACTCAGCTCCTACATCACCCTTGGAGCCATAGCCCTCAGTTCAGAGGAGATCTCCAGGCTCTTTGGAGCTGGAGGCTCTTTTGGGCCGGGACTGCGGCACCTTCGAGGTGATGAGGAGTGTGCTGTCCTTTGAGACCGTTCGACTCTCAGCTCCATTGCCTCCTTCTCTTTCGATGCTGGTGTCTGCCTCCTCCCCCCCCCCCAAGCGTAGGGACCCCATGCTTCAGGATGACCCATTGGGCAACCCCACCTCTTCTGAAACCTCCCCAGAGCACCCCTCAGAGGAGGTCCCTCGGAAGAGGAAGTGTAAGAGGAAGCATTTGGACTCCCCTGAGTCCCTGACATCAGACACAGACTTGGAGGACTCAGAAGGGTCCCCACAGTCACCCTCTGAGGATATCTCCTTTTCCGACATCCTGGAAATTTCTTTCGAGGACAATTCTGTGTACCTGGATGCATTTGGTTCCCAACCCTCCACCTCTTGGGTGTCTCTGCCTTTCGACCCAGTGTTGGTTTTAGTGAGTCGGAAGGCGTGGAGCTCTCCAGAGACTGCTCCAGATGATAAGCTTTTTCTGCCTAAGGGGGTGCCTGTTGATGCTGTTGTGGTGGCAGCAGCCACCAAGAAAGAATTAGTGGAGACTTCTCCTTCTGCCCTTCCACCGAACAGAGAGTCCCATACGATGGACAGGTATGGGAAGTGTATGTTTTCTTCAGTGGCCTTTACTCTCAGGTTGCTGAATTATTTGTCCCACTTTACATGCCTTCAGAGGATCTCCTAAAGGAGTTGGGAGATATCCTACAGCTGAGGGAGCTGCGGGCAAGGTGGCTTTACAGCTTGCGACCTTGACTTCTGTAATTAACTCCTCCATGTGTCTGATCTCTTACACAGCAGATGACATGAGTAGGACAGCAGGCACAGGAGTTGCCTTGTGTAGACACGCCTAGATGCACCTTTGTCAATTTGCAGAGCCCTTCAAGTCCTCCTTTATCAACACCCCCTTTGACGGCTCATTGCTATTCGGGCCTCAGGTAAAAGAGACTTTTATCAGGTGTGAGTGGGATGGCAAAATCTCTCTGCCATGGGAGTACATTTTTCCACTCCCTCTAGACCTTAACTTAAAGGTCAGAAGGGCAGGAAGATGTGGTTCTGGAAATCCCAGGGAGTTTCGGCTGATATACGTGGAGATTTTTCCACCAAGGGCAGGGGGGGAAATAATAATGGAAGACACCGATCTCACAGCAGGGAGGCCCGCAGAATCAGGGCAACAGAGATACCTTCTCTGGGAGGCCCTTCCAGCGCTCCTGAAAGGAGGCCCGACTGTCCGCCTCTGGAGGCAGTTGGGGGCAGATTATCCTTGTACCCAAAAGCCTTGCATGCAATCACAGAAGATACATGGGTACTATCGGTAATATCCAGGGGTTACAAAATTCCTTCTCCCAACTACCCCTTACAAGAAAACAGTCAGTCCCAGATGTTCCACCCAGTCTTCAGGATCAGGCAAACCTTGAAGTTCAAAGGTTGCTAGAAAAAAGAGCCATCCAGGAAGTCTCCGCAGACCAAATCGAATCTGGCACTTACTCAAGGTTCTTTTTAGTTCCAAAAGAGACAGGGGACAAAGGCCCATTTTGGGTCTCAGCAGGCTGAACAAATCAGTCAAGAAAACAAAGTTGTGGATGGTAGCACTGCAGTCCATTCTTCCCTTTTTGGGTCAGGACAATTGGATGTGCTCTGTCGATCTCCAGGATACATACTACCACATAAAAATAGACAGGCCATCCAAGAGGTATCTACTCTTCCAGCTGGGTGCCAGTCATTACCAGTTCAGAGCTCTGCCCTTTGGTCTCACCGCAACCCCCAGGGTGTTCACTAAATGCATGGCAGTGGTCACGGCTCACCTGAGGCATCTTGGATTCTGGGTGTTTCCATATCTAGACGACTGGCTCCTCACTGCCATCACCGAGCATCGACTAATCAAGGCACAGGACTCGACAGTTCACACTTGTACACAACTAGGCATCACTATAAACTACAAAAAATCTGCCTTGTTGCCTTGTCGGTATATTACATTTATAGGGGCAGATTTAGACACATGGGCCATGATAGCAAAACTTTTTCAGACAAGGGTTTCATCCATTCATCGCCAAGTTTCTAGCCTCATGGCAAACAAGGGAACTCAGGCAAGATCTGTCCTCAAAGTGTTGGGTTCAATGGCCGCATCAATTACTCTGGTCCCTATGGCGCATTTCCACATGAGAATTCTGCATTGGCTCCTTTTTGCTCAGTGGTTATTCCAGGATTTACCAATGTCACATCAGATTTTGATCATGGATTCCTGCAAGAAGAATTTAGAAAGGTGGCTTCACTCCCCTCTGGTGTCAGTGGGCAGACTGCTTCTAACCCCCCCCCCCCAACCTGTAGCCACAGTGAACATGGACACTTCCCAGATAGGGTGGGGGGACATTATCTGAGACAAACCGTTCAAGGGACTTGGCAGGAGCATGAGTACTACTTGCATATCCATGTCCTAGAGCTGAGAGCAGTGCTTCTGGCGTTGCAAGCACTACCTTCCTACAGGGACTGTAGCAATTCAGACAGACAATATGTCGATAGTATGGTACATCAACAAACAGGGTGGAACCAAGTCTTATCCCTTATGTCGAGAGGCCCTATGAGTATGTCAGTGGGTGATGTGTTCCCAACACTTTCTGATTGCAACGCACATCCCGGGGAAATCCAAAGTGATAGCAGGCAAGCTCAGCAGGGCAATTCACATGCTTCACGAGTGGTCCCTTAAACAGGAAGTTGCAGACTTGATTTTTCACAAACAGGGCCAGCCATGCTGCAATCTGTTTGCCACCCCCCTCAACAACAAATGCAGCAGCTACTTTGCCCTAGTCCCACCACCGGGACAGTCACCCAGGGACGCACTTGTTCACAATTGGCCCCTGGGACTGCTTTATGCTTTTCCTCCATTTCCCCTGATCCCCAAAGTTCTTCACAAAGCACAGCCATTGGGTTGCAAGTTAATCCTCATTGCCCCTTACTGGCCTTATCAGATATGGTTCCCATTCCTTTGGCCTCATCTGCAGGGGGAGCCTTGGATTCTGGACCCATTTCCAGATCTCCTGATGCATCAGTTGGGTGCCCTCCATCCTTCCATCCAAACTCTCAAGCTGACAGTTTGGTTTTTCCACTTTTGGTTTTAGCCAGGCTTCTCGATGTTTCCCCGGCAGTTAAACACATTTTAATTTCCTCCCATAAGCCCACTACAAGGAAACTTTATGTTAGTAAATGGAAAAGGTTCTCTTGTTGGGCAAACAAGAGCAATATTGATCCCTATACTGCAACCATTTCAAAGATTCTCAAATTTCTTGCTGAAACCTTTGTGGTAGGAGCAGTGGCAGCTACTATCCGGGTACAGCTGGCTGCCATTTCTGATTTCCATGTGGGAGAAATGGGTTCCAACATTATGTCCCATAGGCTATGTAAAGCATTCCTAAGAGGTACTACCCTCTTAAGACCTCCAATAAGAGAACCTCTCCCCCCGGGACCTAAATTTAGTGTTAGAGGCTCTGATTCTCCCCCCTCTTTGAGCCAGCTGCTTCTTGTCCAGTGAAATTTATGACATGGAAGACGCTTTTCTTAACTGCCATTACCTCAGCTAGAAGGGTTTCAGAATTATAGGCCTTATTTATTCATCCCACGTTCTTGATTTTCCACAAAGATAGAATTTCTATCAGAACCAACCCCTCTTTCTTACCCAAGGTGTGTTCAGAGTACAATCAATCCATAGAGCTTCCTTTATTCTTCCCCAATCATGGCAACAAGGCAGAGTATAAGCTCCATCAATTGGATGTTCATAGACAGTTAAGTTTTTATTTACAAACTGACCAAGGACTTCAGAAAAATCCGACTAATTGTTCATATCCTTTGCAGAGAATAAGAAAGGTTGTTAGTCTCAAAAGTGACTTTATTTAAGTGGCTTTCAGACACTATCATCTACGTCTACAATTTGCAGAACAAAAAACTTCCAGGAAAAATTATAGGGCACTCAACTAGGGCCTTGGCTACCTCTATTGCTTTTCAAGCCAGACTGCCTTTAGATTCAATCTGTGCGGAAGCTACATGGGCTAATTCTCATACCTTTATCACACATTACAAAGTAGATGTGGCCTCCCGGAACAGGGCATCCTTTGGTTTCATGGTCCCGAAGAGTTTTTTCCAGTGAGCCACTCAAGAAACAGGTGCTGGGGATGCCGTCCCAAACAGCAAGAATGAAGGCGAGATAGGGACAACATAACATAAAAAAGTTATGCGCTCACCATAACGTTCCATGTTTGTTGTCCTTAATCTTGCCTTCCTTCTTGCATCCCAACCTCGTATCCCCTTCCTGGAGGATTGAGAGGAATTTCCTTTTATTGACTAAACTGGCTGAGTTTCCTTTTACCATACCATTTGGTTAGACCTAGTTTCCCCTTCTTTCTCTTGCTGATTGTTTACACCTTTATATGTAAAATATAGTAATTTTTTACCTGCATAGTCTAGTGTTGGGTTATCACAAATGAGATCTGGATAGCTATCATTAGGCATGTTGATATAGGAGCTAGCCTCAAGCCAGTAAAAGCTCTTGAGCTATAGTATACTGCCGAGTCGGAGCCGAGGATCAGCTCCGAACCCAAACAGCAAGAAGGAAGGTGAGACCAAGGACAACAAACATGGAACATTATGGTGATAAATAACTTCTTTTTTTAAAACAGTTTACTGGTGCTAACTCCATTCCCTCTGATAACTAAGGGAAAACATTAAATAAATTGGGGAACTATGTTGGGATTTAACTTTTGCATATTCTGAAGTATTTTACTAAGCATATTTTAAAGCGTGCTTGATGATACCAGTTATTTCACCAGAGTTGCTGCTTCTGGCACAGTATTGAAGAGATTAGCTTGGTTTCATTCTCAAAACCTTCCTGAAAATGCTAGCATTGAATTTTTAAATTATCCCTTTATTAAGAACGTTGTGTTTAGCTCTCCTGCAGCTGTGGTGCTTAAGTATTGCTGATTCAAGGAATAGCTCATATTTTTCATCCCTCCTGTTTCAGAGCAAATAAAAATTTTCTTTATTCCTCAGCTCACCAATTCAGTAAGCAATTTAAACAGCATGGAGCTGTCAAACAGGAGTTTAAAACCAGTGGCAAGTGGCAAGGAGGATCTAAAAAGAGAGGAAAAACGTAAAAAAGTCAAAGACAGTCCTCTCAGTCACCATGACCATTTTCCTGTTTAGACTGTTCTCTTTTGCCACCCTGGCAGTGTCTCCATCTCTTTGAGGCTTCATTTCCTTTTCTGACACTAGAAAGACAGGTAAGTTTTAAAATATAATCCAGCAGGAGCACACTTGGTAATGGGAGCCCCTCACTCCTCTCCAAAAGATTCTTTCATGCCCAGTGAATCAAGTCTCTCTTTCTCTCTACCAATTCTGCACCAGATGCTGGCAAGTAGGTAATAGAACCTGTGCCTCATTGCCACTTGAGAAATCTTTTTATGCAAGAAATATTCTGGTACCAAAAGGGGAAGGATCCTGGAGGCCTGTATGGATATTTCCTTTGTAAATCTTATTGTCATGTTTCCGAAGTTTAAAATGTTATTCCTTCAGTCCCTTGTACCTCTGATTCCCTCTCTAGCTTTCATGGTAAAGCTAAATTTAATGGATGCCAGTCATCACATTCTCATTGGTGAATAGTTTAGGCATTTAGTAAAATTTACTGTTTTTGGTCACATCATCAGTTCTCTGTTTTACCCTATGGCCTCTCCACTGCACCAAGGATATTAACAAATTGAATAAACCCAGTCATTGCTTACTTCTGAATTCATATTTAGACAGTTGCCTAATATTTGCAGACTCTGTTTTCAGTTGTCAAAAGTCTTTAGCAACTGATCAGAATATTCTACTGACTTTAGGTTTTCAAATCACCCGTCTGAAATCTTCCCGTTCCCGTCTCACAGAATTGTATCCTGGGATGTAGTGGAAAGGCCTTTCTTCCTTCCACTGAATAGACAGATATGTTTCAGCTGTTTTTCCTGAGTTTCTCCACTCAAAATCACATATCTGCAAGGGAATTTCTCCAGATTTTGGCGCACATTGCATCACTGTTTGTCAAGTTTCTCTTGGCCAGACTCCATATGAAGAAAATACAGTGGTACCTCAGATCAGTATAGATTCCGCTTAGGCACCCTTTGTCCTTTCAGATCCCAGTGCTATCATTTATATAGAGAGAGATTCTGCGATGGATGGATCTTTTACAGTCCAGGTCTCCCATATTCCCTTCCAATCCCTCTCAAGTCTGTCACTACCGCTGTGGGATACAGTTTCAAAAGTGGTAAAAGTGCATCCTCTGTGGAATCCTTAAGACAGACAGTAGCACATAATATCTATCAATGAGATTTTGGCAGTGATCAGTGCTTTAAATCATCTGTGGTACCCAGGACCACTGCACATTTACACAGACAACACTACTGTGATGTGGTACATAAACAAGGGGATACCAGCTCTTACCCTCTTTGCAAACTTGCTAAGATAGCCTGGGAGGGGTCTGTATTAGGAGAATGAACATCCGACTCAGCGAATCCCAGTTGAGCGACACAGAAAGAGTGAAAACCACTAATATCGCAAGAATGAACTTAGATCGCCATAGGGAATTCATCCCTTTACTTCAGCAGTGCGATCTCGGAGTTGGTATATTTAAGTAGGGGGGGTATGGGGGGTGCAGGGGGGCTTGCCCCCCCTGCATAAAACACTTAATGAGAGTTTATGTGTTTTACCTGTTGGTTCGATAGCGGTTTTCGGTCCTTCTGTGTCGCTCAACTGGCCTTCAATCAGTCGGGTTTTCGTTCTAATATTGACCCACCTGGGAGATAGCAACATAGCTCCATTTGACTCTTCACACTTCATGCCATTGCAAAACTTGATTGCAGACAAGCTCTGCCAGGCTAGGGCAGACCCCCCCCCCCACAAATGCAAACCAGGGCCTTCCAAGAATTGATGCATTTATGCCCCTTTTGCTGAGGATGTACAGCAGGTACTAAGGAGGCTTACATCTTACATTTTTTTATGTGCAAGTTTTAAACTGTTTTCTAGTTAGTGCTGGTATAAGAACCAGCACACTCTTCAGGCCCATCTGCCTGTCGTTTGTGATTTTTGTGAGCTAGCATTCTCTGGACTGTAACCAAAAAAGTTTATCAGGGCAAGGGCTAGCAAACTGCAAGAACCAAATAACAAACCAGCTAGCACTGAAGGAAGGCTTGACAACACTCGGGTTGAAAGCAGCCTTTATTAAGCAAATTCAAGAACATAAGTCAAGCCTTCCTTCAGTGCTAGCTGGTTTGTTATTTGATTCTCTGGACTATCTTATTCCTCTATCAAGATGCATCCGTTGGCCATTTCTGATTGTCTGCTCTTTAACTCTCCCTTTCTAACCATGCTCATGTTAAACAGTTTTTGAAAGGGTTGTTGTAGATTGTCCACCTAGAAGGCAGGTGGTTTCTCTTAGTATCTTACGTTTGTGCTTGAAAAGCTTACTCACTCTTCATTTGTACCAGTTCATCTGTCTGATTTGATGTTTTTAATTTGAAATACTGGTTTACTTATTATTCTGATACCTTTTAGGAAAGTATCTGAATCACAAACACTATTGGTGAGTCAACCCAACCTTATTTTTCACAAGGACAGGGTTTCTTTGAGAACTAACATGTCTTTTGTTTATGCATGGAATGGTCTTGGAGTTTACTTTCAGCCAGACTGTCTTCTCCCTGCCTTCTTTCCTGAATCCAATAGTAAGGGAAAAAAGATTCTTCACACTGTAGATGTTCACATCAAACTTGGATACTACCAGTACATGACTTGAGCCTTCAGGAAAGCTAATCAAGGTAAGAGAAAAGAACAGCCAATGTCAATGTGAACTATTTGCAGGTGGTTGTCTCATGCTATTGCCTCTTGTTATACTCACCATAATAAGCAACTTCCTGGTGGGTTAGGGCCCATTCCTCAAGGGTTTTGGTTTATTTTTGTCATTCTGGAAAGGGGTGGACAGTATTAACATTTTTGAGGCATAGTTATACAAAGCAGTACAAACTGGATTCCTTTTCATGGTCTAGAAGAGGCTTTGCTGGGACCATTTTCCAGGGGCTCCTGTGGTCTTTGTTTATTGTCCTCCCTGTTTTAGTTTTCTAAGCTAGGTAATCCACACATATAGCTTAAGCTACTGGAAGCAGATATTTATGTATTACAGTTAAGTAAACTTATCATTAACAGTAGATGTTCTAATAGATCACAGTTGCATTGGTCTCCCCTCTTCCTAGTTCCCTTATTTTGGCAGTTTTCCACTCCGAGGTAATTTGTGCTCCAGCTGTCTTTAGGTGGAGCTTCTCTTGATTTCCTGACAGTTGGAGTGTGTGGAAGATGTCCTTTAGTTTTGAAAAGCTGGCTGATCACAAGGAGTATGACCTATATATTTTAGCCTACTGCAGCAGTGATCTACAGTATATGAGAAACATCATCTGACATTTTTAAAGTTAATAAGCAAAATTGGAAAATTAAAATTGGACTGCTTCAGTTTGCTATAACATTACCATTCTAAGGAGGAATTACCTGAATATCAGTAAGTGTCAGAGTTGCAATAGTGTTAACAAAGGAAATGGTCCGAAACAGAGGCTAAAATATAAACTTTATTTTGAGAAAGCCTTCAGTTCTGTTTGGTGAGAGTGTTTGTGGGTATGGTTAGAGCACATGAAGTACCCTTCTACAGTAGTCTGAGAAATACAAGCACTTTGTGACTATCCTAGTAGCAGGGTTCTGTCAGGGGCAAATATACCCCTACCCTTTCCATTATCAAATGAACCATGTTAAGATTGTCCACTCTCCCCAACTCTGTTCCTGCTAGCAGCTGAGCCATTAACTTGAAAGAGAGAAACTCAAACACTGTTTTTGCAGATGACTGATTGATTTTAACCTATAATACATCTCGCATCCTCCATTTTTTCCAGCTGTGTTTTGGGCTCCCTTTCCAAGACAGCCAGACTAAACACTAATGAGCGCAAAACTGAAATGATGCCAATGAATAAATCAACTAAAGACCTTTTTTAAGCAGGAATTGCCTTTACATTTAGTGTGCTCATCCCCTTCCAGCTACTTGGGTATTTCCTTTTACTCCATTGTAAGCAAAATGGTTAATGAGTACCTTGAGCAGCTTTGGCTGGGTTTTTACATGAGTATTTGCATATGGAAAAGGCTATGTTTATTAGTCTAGTGGCAAGCTGAATTAATATATTTTGTTTTGCTGACTGGGTTGACACAGCTGGCCTATGCCCATTTTCAGAGGGGATCCCAGGAGGTAGCATAACACAAGATAAAATACAGTATGCATATAACAAATAAAATGCAGTTTCAATTAAGCATATGGCAAATTATGCATTTAAGAAAACATTTACTGAATAAGCTGAGTATAAATGAACATTGTCTGGTTACGTTATGATGCTTAGGATATCATATTTAAAAATGAATGGAGGAATATGATGTAGGTGTATTTGTAAAGGAAGTACTGAAAGTGAAAATTACAGAAATTCATAGTTTGCTAAATGAGAAGAGAAGGAATGAGAAAATGGCTTGACTTGATATATGTGAAAGATGGTGAGAAACATTGAAGATCAGGTGATATAATAGTATTAGAAATGCTTGAAAGTGGTGTAATTATCCTGTTGTCTCAACTGTATGCGGATAAATATGTCCATCATTCACATTACCTCAGTGGCATACCTGTGCAAACCCACACTAGCAATTTTTCAGAGTTCAGAATTCTCTCGTCTGAGTCCATGTGACAAGGGAATAACTAAGCCATTCCCATCAGGGAAACCTGACGCCTGTCAAAGGAAGTCCATGGTTTAGTCTTTTAGTACCAACTAAAGCAATTACACAGATGAATCTTCACAGCAGCCTGCATTGATGGATTACAGCTACCAGATTCAGATAACATCCCTTTGGGTACTTCCCTTCCTCGTTTTTATTATATACTTTTGATTTCTTGCTGATTTATTTTACGTACGTACATGTATGTATGCATATAGATGTATATATATATATATATATATATATATATATATATATATATATATATATATATATATGTGTGTGTGTGTGTATATATATATATATATATATATATATATATATATATATATATATATATATATATATATATATGGTTTACAATCACATAGTCGATCGCACTGTGTGCGATTAACGTATGTGCGTAAATCAGGTAGCAGAACCATCAGTGCAAGTACTGTATTGTCAAACCTTACAACAGCGAAAAGCCGCTATAGCAAGGTTTGACAGTGTAGTGCAGATTGCACTATAGTGGGGATTGTGAAATGTACCCTTTTCTCAGTGTAGTGCGATCTCAGAGTTTGTATATATATAAGTAAGGGGGTGTGGGGGGTGCAGGAAGGGGCTTGACCCCCTGCAAAACATGTTAAAATATGTTTAGCGGCTAAGAGAATTTCAATGAAGTTGAAATGTTCGACATTCAACGTCACTGAAATGTTCAGTTTGGCATTTACTGTGGTCGGTGTTGTGATTTCTGAACATTTTCTTTGGATATATGCACTTTCGGCCACAGTAGTGTTGAACATGTGATAGTAAACCCTATATATATATATATATATATAGAGAGAGAGAGAGATATTTTTTTTTAAATGATTTATGTTAACTTTTTATTTTAATATACTTGCTGTTTACTGCTACTGTTCATTCCACTTAAGAATTCTAACATACTACTGTGTTGTTTCTATGCTTATTACTACCTTTAAAGAGTTGTGGGACTTTAAGTGTTTTGTGACTTGTACTGGGAAACCTGAAATCCTGTGGGTTAAGTCGAATACGTATGGACTGTGTCGTGCATGCAGAGCCATGATTTAATTGTGCCTGTTTATCTGCATCATTTTGAAGATGTTTTTTGTGTTTCACTATTACAGTCCTGACTTGTGGGATTTCTTGCTGTGGAAGCCCTTGGCCATCTCAACTACCAGAGTAAAAATTTCCCTCCTTCTAAGGCTGGTGGATGCCCTACCTGACACCAGTATGCTGGGGTATAAAGGGAGCCAGCCAACACCATATCATCAGTCTTTTCATTGCCATTGGAGCCTGAAGCAATGTTTCAGGGCTTCAGTCAGTCTGCTCCAGAGAGGTCTTCTAAAGCTAAGTATCCCATTGGGGAACTCTTTTTCTTGCTTTAACCTATGTCAGATAAGGTTAACAATTGTCTCTGCTGTGGTAACCCAATCTCACACCAAGATTTGTGTGTTACCTGTCTAGGTATGGATCATGACATCCCTAGTTGTTGTTTTTGCCCCCATTTTAATTCTAGGACTATTAGGCGTAGGGCCAAAATCTTAGCTAGGCATCTTAGTCGGCCATCTTCTTCACATCGCTCGATGGCGTCTGCCAGTTGTCCCGAGGTTGAGCTCCCTAAGTGTAAGGAGGGCAAGGAAAAAAAGGTGCAAGTTTAGGGCCTCGGACGACAATCATTCACCATCTGCCAGTCCTCCAATGCTCGTTATTGCTGAGAAAGATAGGGTGCTTGCGCAGCTCCCTTCTGTGATTGAGGTAGTGGTGTGGGTCTCTGTTGAAACCCTTGTGGAGTCCGACATGCTGTCGGTCCCTCAACTTTAGTACAGGCCTTGGGATTCAGTTCATTAGTTGGATCCGGAGTCGCTTAGCAGACCTCGACTTTTGACAAATGATCTTGTACCAGTGACATTCCTTCTTGATGTCAG
Source organism: Protopterus annectens (assembly GCF_019279795.1). Taxonomy (NCBI): domain Eukaryota; kingdom Metazoa; phylum Chordata; order Ceratodontiformes; family Protopteridae; genus Protopterus; species Protopterus annectens. Next base: position 536,146,510 of record NC_056737.1, on the reverse strand, counting down.
CCTGCATTGATTCTGCATTACAAAGATACTGGCATCATGACTGCGGACGTACCTATGCCCAAGGCCAAAGCTACTTCTAAGAAGGGTTCTAACTCAGTTACCATGCCTAGGCCTGTTGGCTCCCACTCAGCAGGTTATCACGAAGACCCGGTCAGGTAAGGCATGCTTGACTTAGGGAACAAACCCTACTAGACCATGTCAAATCCAGACTTCTAGATGCACCCCTGGATAAGGATTTCCTCTTTGGCCCAAAGGCTGTGGCTGTGATTAAAACGATGGACAATAAAGCAAAATCTATGCAAACTGTCAAGGACGTCCTTGAAGTTCAGCCTCTTAGGTTTAGTAAGAATTTTCCCACTAAACAGTGGTCTTTTCCTTCTCCATGAAAACAAGGACAGAGAAAGCCTCAGAGGAAAGGCCTCAGAGGTAGCAGCATTCACAAAGGCCAAGGCAGTGGTCCTCTGGAACCCCCCCCCCCAAGTCAGGGGAGTTCTAGGCTACAGGGCCATGGCAGAGAGAAGCAGTGACTCTTCCTTTCCCCTACCCTCACCAGAAAAGACAGGAGGAAGACTAGGAGGAAGGTTATCCCTATTCAAAGAAAATGTATCCCTCATTACTTCAAACAAGTGGGTTCTGAAAGGTATCTCAGACTTTTACAGGCTGACTTGGCAAGACCCATTAAGGTACTCAGGTTATCTGGATGTTCCACAAAATCAAAGAGCAGAGGCCCTTTTTCATATTCACAACCTGTGCTGACAAGGCTTAGTGGAACATTTGCCAAAACACAAAATAGGGAAGGGGTTCTTTTCCTGGTGCCCAGAAAGGAAGGCTCTTGGTGCACCATTTTAGACCTCTCCACCCTCAATCATTCCCTGCTGATACTAAAATTCAAAATGTTGACTTTTCATAAACTTCTTCCCATTATAGCCCTTCAGGCATAATTGGTCACCTTAGACCTAAACGATGCTTATCTGCACATTCCTATAGAGGAGTTTTGCAGTAGAAGTTTTCAGAGCAGGTACCAGTCACTTTCCATTCTCTGCACTGCCCTTTGGCTTATCTACTGCTCTCAGGGTCTTCACAAAGTGTTTAGCTCCTGTGATTGTCTTCTGCAGAACAAGAGGGCTCCAGATTTACCCTTCTCTAGACGACTGCCTTATTCAAGTCATGAGCCAGTGAAAGCTACTCAAGGATCTGTCCTTCACTCAGCACTATCTCGCCTTCTTGGGGTTCACCATAAATATTTGCAAATCCAACACAGAACCATCCACCAAGATAGTTTTCCTGGGGGCCCTTCTGGATTCCTCCCTTCAAAAAAGCCTTCCTCCCTCCAGAATAGGTCTCCTTCCTGACTCGGTACTTCCAAAACATCTTGCAGAGACAGTGCATCTCGGCTAGGCAATTCCTCAGAGCATTAAGCTACATGGCATCCTTTATCTTCATTATCCCTCTGGCCAGGCTACACATGAGGAAGCTCCAGTGGTGTCAGCACTGTCAGTCCCTGGAGACAGAAATTCAACTGATCCTTTGCCTCAAGGAGGAATTTGCATGGTGGACTCTGGCATATGCCTGGAACCTGGGTCTGCCCTTCAGGTTTATCCCTAAGGGCCAAACTTTAACCACAGATGCTTCAGAGACAGCCTGTGGGGTGGGGGGGGACTAATATCCATCACCTTCAATCTCGGGACAGATGGGAAAATCAGTTCAGACACAAGCACGTAAATGCTGATGTCAGTGGAAAATAGGCTAGTAGCTTTCAAAGATTAGTGGAAACTAGGGGTTCTGCTTGTAAAAACAGACAACACCACAGTCATGTGGTATATAAACAGGGAGGCACCCACTCTTATCCTCTTTGTCGACTAGTGATGCAGGACTGGGAGACAGCACAGTCTCTGGGGTGCACCTCATGGCACAGTACCTCCCAGGGATGCAAAACACTCTAGCAGATCATCTCAGCAGGAACTTGATGGATCCCCATGAGTGGCATCTGCATTGGGAAACATTTCTCAGCATAGTCCAAAAATGGGGATCTCCACAGACAGATGCCACTAAAGAAAATGCTGAACTGAAAAGGTTCTGTTCTAAGAGCAAACTACCCACAGCCCAGAGGACAGATGCCTTCTCTTTCCTTTGCAGCCACCTGTTCCTTTATGTATTTCCTCTACTGCCTCTTCTTCCAAGGGTCCTCCTAAAAATCAGGGAAGAAGGCCCAAGGGTCATCCTGATAGCCCCAGACTGGTCCAGGCAGCACTGGTATCCTCTGCTACTAAGTTTAACCAATGAAAATCCATGGCATTTACCTCAGAGAATGGACCTTCTGAATCGGGACAAGGGGAGGTTTGTGCACTCCATCCTACAGACTCTCAAACTCTCAGCCTGGATCTTTCCTAAAAATACTACTCTGAGCATACCCTAAGCATACAAGTTCAAAACCTTTTCAAAGAGGCTAGAAGGAAAATCATACTCAGCCAAGTAGAAAAGATTCTCCATTTGGTGTCAGCAGCAAGACCTCAGTCCTAAGTCAGCCAGTATCTCTGCCATTCTGGATTACTTGGCTACCCTGGTGAACAGAGGGCTATCCTTTTCTTCCATCAAAAGACACGCCTCTGCCATTTCAGCCCACATCCTTACTCTTCCTCCTGTCTTTTCCCACCTCCTTATGAAGTAATTCTTTAGGGGCATGGTTCACATTAGACCTCTTATAAGACAACCCACACCTCTGTGGGACCTCGATTTTTGTCTAGAAAAGTTGATGCTACCCCCCCCCCCTCTTTGAATGGGCAGCTTCTGCTGATCTAACATTCTTAACCTGGAAGACTGCCTTTTTACTGGCCATCATCTCAGCTAGGAGGGTTTCTGAGCTGCAAACTCTCATGGCAGTGGAACCATTTCTCGCACCCAGACAGAGTATCACTCAGGACTAATCCATCCTTTATGCCCAAGGTGGTCATGTCACATCCTTGAATCAAGCCGTATACCTGCCTACCTTCTTCTGCAAGCCTCAGAGTCAGGAGGGAAGAATCCTTCACAACTTGGATGTGTGCTGGCAGCATTGCTGCTATCTGGACAGAACTAAATCCTTCAGAAAATCAGACCAGCTCTTTGTTTACTTTGCCACTGGCTTTGAAAGGAAACCAGTCTCAAAACAGACTTTCTCCAGGTGGGTCTCCCATTGTATTTCCTTTTGTTACAGCCATCATTAGCAAAAAGCTTCTTGAAACTACAAGAATTCACTTCACTAGGGCCACTGCTACCTCTGCTACCTTCTGGAAAGGAGTACCTACCAAAACATTTTGAAAGTTGCTACCTGGCCATCCATGCATACCTTTACCAAACACTACCACTTATAAGCCTTCTCCAAGTTTAGAACATGATTTGCCATTGCCATCTTGCAGGGCATCCTCTGTAATCCTTAATCTGCCTTCCACTCTCATCTCAGCTTTGGGAATCATCCCACAAGTCAGGACTGCAGCAGTGAAACACGAAGAACAGTACAGTTGTGTACACTTACCATAAATGTAGATGTCTGAGTATTTTCACTGTTGCAGTCTTTTTTCCCTAATGAGTAGTCTGCTTCTTTTTTCTTCACTAACCAGAGGTTCCCATAGGTGTTTATGTGGCAGGCCCCCTTTTTCTACATTTGCCCCTTGCTTTATGGTTCATCCTGGGGACTCCTACCTTCTAAGGGTCAAGAAAAAACTGATGTCATGGCATCAGCTGGCTCCCTTTATACCCTAGCATACTGATGTCAGGGTAAGTTATCTGCCAGCATTAGGAGGAGGAAGATTTTTATTCTGATAGTCAGGCCTACCAAGAGCTTCCACAGCAGGAAAAAACACAAGTCAGGACTGCAACAGTGAATACACTTGAACACCTGTATTTATGGTAAGTGTACACAACTGTACTTTTTGACAGGAAAATATTACATTTTTCACTTTGTAATTTATATGATATTTATTACTGGTTTAACACTGCTATAGCAGTTTTTTTCATAAATAATGGTTTTGCAGCGAATTACATTATTTGTATTATCTGTGGAGATTTTTTTAATTTCTGATACGGGAAACTCTAGGAGAGTGCTTATTTATGCTGTTTTAAAAGGTTTCTATTTGATTTTGTGACATTATTTGGACAAGTGAATTTTACGTGGTACTGTGACTGTATTGTTCCTTACTATACTGTGCAGGTTAAAGAATAATGCTTGTACATTTTAAACTGTTTCTGCTATATTCTATGCAGTTTAGCACTGTTTTCTGTATGGGCGCATACTTTATATATTCTGTTATTGCTGTCATTAGTGAGCATATTATTCTGTTTGGTGGTTTTCCCTTGACTTGATAAGATCCAGCCCTCTATGGTATGGTGATCAGATACATCCTTCAAGGCTATTTCAGTACCTGGTTCAGGTATGGGAGAACCAAATCCTTTAGGTGCAGGAGAGGTTTGGGGTAAAGAGATTCCTTGTCAGACATTATATTCTGTCTCCAGATATTTTGTATACTAGTGCAGATGCCCTTCTGTTCATATGCTGCTGTATCCATAACATAAGGGAGTCTGCCTCTGCTTGACTCATACGTCCAGCCATTTTACAAAAGATAGATGCTACTGCGGAGGTAAAAATAAATGTAGGTTGTGTCCCTAAAAATCTAGTTATATTCTTATCTGTTAAAAGAATTCTCTAGTTGTCTGTAATTATATTACATATACCACCAATATCATTACTGTATGTTAAACTTATTTTCAAACCTCCATCAGCTTTTTGAACTTGTGCATCTACCTTATTGGGCCATTTTGTACCTCTGTGTAAGCACGGTTTTGCACTTTGTTTTCTACAGACTGCTGTTGTCTATTTCTTTTTTCAATACATTTTTACTGTAACCTCGTGGTTGAAAATTATTCTTTAAAGAGTTCAGTTCCTGTATGAAGGAATTTTCATTCGTGCAAAGTCTGGATATTCTGCAGACTTGTCCCTTGACTATGTGTTGGATTACATGTCTAGGGTGCATGCTATCAAATCTAAGCATGCTGTTGGTCCAACAAGGCTTCCTATATAGTGAGGTCTCTACTGACTCTAGAGACAATTGGAGAATTATTTTAACAGATGAGAATATAACTAGAGTTGTAGGGACACAACCTAGATTTATTTTTAAAAGAAATAAAAATTTGAAAGATATTTTGTGTCAAGAACCTATGCATTTTAAAAATTCAGGCATAAAGAAGAAGGAAACTTATCTATGCCTACATTGTAAAGCCTGTAAGCACATTTTACAAGGGAACTGTTTTATACACCCCAGGACCAACTAGAATTACTTTTTGAATATGTATGATGACTGTAACATGCAAAATGTTGTCTATATTGCGAACTGTCAACAATGCACTGCATATTATGTAGGAAAAACAAATTGCAGACTTAAAGATAGAATTTTTAAGCATCTATCGGATATAAGGTTAAGAAAAGAACAACATGCACTCTACAAGCATATAGAATTGCATAGTTTATTATTTATTTATTTATTTATTTAAATTTGTTGACCGGGAGTGTCCGACTGGACGTAGATCCATTTTCAGCGGAGGCCCGGGGAGAAAAGTTCCACAGTAAAATAAACAGACAGTAGTTACATTGGATTACATAGCGATTAACAATTTAACATAGCAAATTACTTACTAATAGTGATCATGTATTTGCCTTTATGGTTATATGTGTTGTAAATAGAAGTCAAAGAATGGGTGACGTATAATGAAACTGAATATAAAGAGATGCAATGGATTCTTAGACTGGGAGCTGACAAAGCCCCAGGCTTAAATGATGTTGTCCCTTTAAAACCAGCTCTAGCAACAAGGAGGGTAAACTATTGATTTTCATTGGCTGTGTTGTACTATATTAGATACTATGTTTTTACTAGTGGTTTTTAATCTGATGAATGGATTTTTACCCAAAAAGCACTTATGATACTGCTTTTATTCTTTTAGTAAAGTGAAGTTGCTTCATACACAGTGTGGTAGTACTTGCCTTACTTTTGGATTTAAAGAGTAAAGCCATGCCATAAAATTATGCATTTAAATAGTTACAAACTGTGTGATCAGTAATTCATTCATTAATAAAATTTAGAGAGACATGTTAAAAAACATGTTTAAAAATAAGTGATCGAGAGCTAAAATGGAGAGCAATATATGCATAATGTATTTCTAGGTATCCAAGCAAAAATATACTCTAAGTAACACCTTAGAATTACCAGTTACTCTAAGATTATAATGAAACTCCCTGTGATGTAATGGCAAGCAAAACCAGGTTGCAGTCTAGATGCTACAATTTAGATGCCCTTAATTTAAGGACACTAATCAAAGAAAAATTTTCATTAATATCTGGCATGATGGTAGCATTCAATCTTAACTGCCATTCTAACTCTAGTCACTCAAAATTTGTCTTGGTGTCCCCATCCCTTTTGTGTAGGGATAGTACGATAAATGATAAAAAACATACTTTTTTTTAAATTTTCACTAGACAAACTGTGGGTAAATGATGCGTTTTCTTCTTATTTTTTATATCCCTTACATGTTTGACTATTCTCTCCCTTAGTTTCCTAGTAGTCTTACCTACATAGAAAGCTGAACATGAAGTGCACATTGCAATAAACACCGTCATTCTTGTATTACAGTTACAGTGCCCTGTACATGAAATACTGTGACTGTAACTTTCTACCACCACATAAGGACCTTAGTTTATATATTTACACATCCTACACATATTACATTTCAACATTTTGGATTGGTACCTCTTCATTCTTTTGTTGGTAATTTTCTCAAGACACATTTTTAAATTCCGCCCCTTGCTATAAGTTACCTTTGGTCCCTCACTTAATATTTGTTTTGTATCTTTTTATCAAAAAAAAGTTTCCAATAGTTACTTAATACATCTCTAAGGTATTGTGTCTCCTGATTGTATGGAAGTACCAGGTTGCTCTCAAATTGTGTTTGTGTTCTGGAACCTATAGATGTCCCTATTCCAGTTAATAGAATAGGGGTAAACTTGTCTTTCCATTTTTTTCAAAATCTAACAATCACTTTTTCTTTAGCTCAGGTACCACCTTTGAGAAGATCTCAGAGGTTATTGAACAAGAACCAGAAGCAGTCAGGATACCAGAATTAAACCAGTCAGTGATATCCATCACAATATCCTGGAATGAGGAGCAATGTTGTACCCCAGAGATAGAAGAACTAATGCTTGATGTATCAAATGTAAATTTGTCTACTGATAAATGTAAAACTGTGACTAATTACCATGGATGTTTTTTCTATCTACAGTTTTTCAGATTTGTTGATTGATGATGCTCACTTTTGTTTATTGAAAAAGGATTATTTACCCACAGTCTGTCTTGTGAAAATTAAAAAAATATATATATTTTTATCATTGATTGTATTATCCCTACACAAAGGGGAGGGGACACTAAGACAAATTTAGAGAGGCTAGAGCTAGAATGGCAGTTAAGATTGAATGCTACCATAATGCCAGGTATTAATGAAAATTGCTCTTTGATTAGTGTCCTTAAATTAAGGGCATCTAAATTGTAGCATCTAGACTAAAACCTGGTTTTGCTTGCCATTACATCACAGGCAGTTTCATTATAAACTTACAGTAAGTGGTAATTCTAAGGTGTTACTAAGAGTATATTGTTTGTTTGGATACCTAGAAACACTTTACACATATTGCTGTCCACTTTAGCTCTTGACCACTTATTTTTAAACGCATTTTTTTAACATGTTTGTAAATATTTAAATGAATAATTTTATGTCATGGCTTTACTCTGAAGAAGCCCGGGAAAAGAATTGGGTGAAAGCGCTTAGTGTAAAGTTATTTTTTTTGGTTTATTAAAGTACGAGTCTAGTTCTGCGGTTGGTGGTGGCATTTTCTTTTTTTTTTTTATTGTTTTACTCCAGGATGTTCCTGGTTCCCAGGAAGGAGGGTCCCTGGAGACCAATCTTAGATTTGTCTCATCTCAATACCTTCCTCCAGGTTCTCTCTTTTTGGATGCTTACACTTCCAACTCTTATCCCCCTAGTTCTTCCTCAGGCCTTCTTGTTATCTTTAGATATAAAAGATGCCTAATTACACATCTTAATACATCCTTTTGTCAAGAAATTCCTTCCTTTTTTCAGTGGGTTCTGCACACTTTCATTTCTGTGCTTTGCCATTTGGTCACTCTACGGCCCCAAGAGTGTTCATAAAGTGCCTAGCCCCAGTCATTGACTTTGCCAGAACACAGGGGATCTAACTGTTCCCCAGTCTGGACAGTATCCTGATCCAGACCACATGAATCCAATTGGTCTTACAACATGTAGATTTCACCATGTCCCTCACGAAAAGTCTAGGGTTCACCATAAACCTTCAAAAACCCTCCGTGATATCCTCACAGGATCATGTGTTCCTGGGATGCAGGATCCTAACAGGACAAATGATGGCCTGCCTTCTGCCAGACAAGATTTTGTCCCTCGCTTCTTATTTCAAGGAGATACCTCCTCTCAAAGCCCTCTCAGCCAGGGGGGTTTTCAGGCTATTGGGGTTCATGGCCTCCACCATCCCCATGGTTCCCCTAGCAATGTTTCACATAAGGAAATTCCAGTGGTACTTAAGAACAATCTGGAAGCAACACCTGCACCCCCTGGAATTCATGGTCCCACTACTACCATGCCTTTCCAGGGAGCTGAATTGGTGGATATCCCAGATAAAGGCCAACCCGCGCCTGCCCCTACAACCCCCCCCCCCAATCAGGACCTGTACACAGATTCTTCAGACACAGGTTGGGGAGCAACCTTGGGAGAACGGAGAATGAGAAACACATGGTCCCCGAACCAGAACAGGGAACACATCAGTATCAAGGAGATGAGACCCTTGATACTGGCACTACACATCTTCAAGGATCATATCCTACCAGGTGTGCTGAGGTGTCACACAGAAAATACCACAGTGCTGTGGTACATCAACAAGTGTGTGTGTGTGTGTGTGTGTGTGTGTGTGTGTGTGTGGGGAGGGAGACCTACCTCCTGTGCAGATTGGCTCTGCACACATGGGAACTCACCTTAGAGAGACAAATCAGCATTCTAGCCTTCTACATACCTTCAGCAGGGAATGTGATGCCAGATTCTGTAAGCAGGACCATGACTCAATCCCAGAAATGGATACTAAGCAGGGATGTGTTCCTGGACTTAGTATATCTATGGGGTATTCCAGAAGTGGACCTTTTTGCCTTCCCCATGAATAGACAACGACCAGCCTTCTGCTCCAGGATACCTTATCCCAAAGCATGGAGGGTAGATGCTTTCTCATTCTCTTGGAAGGGGATGTTCTCTTATGCATCCCCCTTCCCACTCATACGAAACGTTCTGCTGAAGATTCAGACAGAACAACCACAGATCTTGTTGGTGACCCCCTACTGGCCAAGGCAGCATCGGTTCCTCCTTTTACATCATCTAGCCAAGGGCAATCACTACAAGTTACCCCACCAGATGGACCTGCTAACACAGGAGAAGGGAATGCTCATACACTCCCAACTATCCACCTTGAACCTTACATTTTGATTGATAGGGTACTGATTCCCTTCAGACAGCTTTACACAGAGGACGCACTTCAAGTTCTGCAGGAGGCCAGAAAACCAACTACCAGAAAATCTTATCTATCCAAGTGGAAGAGGTTTTCTGTTTGGTGTCAAAAAAAAAAAAATCTTCAACTACTCATGGTAGAACCACCAGTGGTTTTGTCTTACCTGTGTGAACTGATGAACTTGGACTTGTCCTACTCCTCCATTAAGACACTTATCTTCCATCTCAGCATGCCTTCCTGTCACCCCTCCTCTAGCTTCTAGACTAAAACTTAAGCTATTTTTGAAGGGGGTACTTTACCTTAGACCACCAAGGAAGCCCATTCCTCCTCCTTGAGATCTAAATTTTGTTCTGGAAAAGTTAACCGTAGCACCCTTTGAGCCAGCCAAGGACTGTTCTCTCCAACACTGAACATGGAAAACTATCCTCTTGGTGGTCATTACTTCAACCAGAAGAGTTTCTGAACTGCAAGCCCTCATGGCCTCGCATCCTTTTACAGTTTTTCACAAGGACAGGGTTTGTTGATGTACTAATCCATCCTTTATGCCTAAAGTTGTTAATGAACTTTTCTGCCTTCTTCCCTTCATCTCAAAACCCTACTGAAAGGATCCTCCTCTCCTTGGATGTACATAGACAACTCAGATACTGTTTGTCCAAGACCAAATCCATTCACAAATTGGACAGGCTCTTTGTCTCTTACCAACCAAGAGCTCTGGGACATCCTGTTTTCAAGCAAACCATTTCCTCTTGGTTCTCTAAAACCGTCTACTTTTGCTACACTGCCCATGGCAGAAGGCTTCCCTTCCCAGTAAAGTCACATTCCACTAGGATGGTGTCCTCCTTTGGTGCCTTCTTTAAGGGTTTGGATACAAGCTTAATTTTAGAAGCAGCTACATGGTTGTCTGTCCATACTTTCAGCAAACACTATAAATTGGACATCATTTCCAGGTCCAGAGCAGGATTTGCCAGGGTCATCCTTCATGGCTTTGTGGAAAATTCTTCTGTTCATAGGTAGGTACTAGGTTATCACCCAAGGGCCTACGTAAGCCTAGCCAACAAGGTTCCCTGGCTTACACCACCCAAAAAAGTTATTTTCCTGTGCCACTGTCAAGCAGACACACAGAAATGATCCCCGGGGTGTATTTCCTATTTCCCATCCACTCATCAAGATTTTTCTTGAAGAGTGCTAATGAAGAATTTTGCTTATAGGTTCATAGGAAGGTACTAATAACAGGAGCTTTTGTACTCTCCTTTTATGTATGGATATGACAGCATATGAATAGAAGGACATAGTATTGTTGTGTAAAATCTTACCAGAACTTTAGATGTCCTTCTCTTCTGTATGCTGCTGTATGATTTCCCACTCTGCCTTCCCCTAACAATTGCTTTGACTCTTGAGTACCCACTCTGTAGTTGCTGGTTCCAGCGGCATGCAGTTCTGAGGTAGGTATGTGCTGATGTCTGTTTTGTACCTGACATCTGTTTATGACCAATGTTCACTGAGAGATGCGGGGCATCACACATACCTCCACAGTAGCATCTATCTTTTGTAAAATGGGTAGACTCCCTTATGTTATGGATACAGCAGCATATAGAAGAGAAGGACATCCAAAGTTATGGTAAGATTTTACACAACAATACTTTCACAGTAAAAACAAACCGAAACTTCATCACACTGCAGGCATTTGGGTTATTACCATGTATAAGGCTGATGTGGTTTCCTTAGCTAAGAGTGCTTTACAGGCAGCTAATTTCTCAGACTATGCTGCTGTTCAGACTTGACTATAGGGCTACTTTCTCTAGAGATCAGTCTATGGCTGCAGATTTGGAATGGGACTCTGATGCAGTCAGCTGTGACACTCTGTCTTTGTCCAGTCTGATTCTTTTGAAGGTGAAGAGATTCAAAAAACAGGTGTTAACCTTTCCACAGATGCTGGCTAAGTTTAGGGGTGTATTTGACTGGAAGCAGTCTGGAGCTGTTCAGATATTGACAGAGTTTATGATCTTATTGAGGATGAAATTCCAAATGTTTTGGCTGTCCCTCCTGTTACAGCCATATATGTCTATAAAGCTGCATGTAAAACCCCTTTGGCTAGTGAACCAGCTCTTAAAAAAGGCTGTGAGGAAATGGAAATGTACTTTGCTCTTGCAGTTCTCAATGCTGCTTTGTCAACTGACCCAGGTGTGGTTTCTCCAGCTCCCAACTCTAATAAGAAGCCTTTGGCTTCTTGTAAACCTTCACCCCTGGATAAAATTAGTAGGTGGTTTGAATCTCAGAAAAAAAGTTGTCTCAGTTTGGTAATTTAGTGTTTAAAATTTGAAATTATCTAGGCTTTATGAGGAGGTTTATTTTTGCATTGTGCTTAGAGTTTAGATGGTTTTGTTGCATCCTTGTCTGCTGAACAGAAATGTCATATGAATCTGATTGTTTCTAGTTTGACTCAGGTTTCAAAACATACCTTGAGAAGTGTCTTGGAAGGTACAGACACAATTTCTAGAAGTGCATCTGCTTCCCTTGTATTTTGAAGGTATGCTTGGTTATATAACCAGAATTTTTCTGAGAATTTAAAAAAAATTAGATATTTGAATGCTTTTTAAGTCCTGAACTGGAATTTAGTCCTGCTGCTACCCAGATTCTCAAACAATGGGGATGGTAGTGGTAAATTCATGAGTGGAGTATCTAGAATGTGTCATATTCCCAGGTTCTTCCCTAACAAGGCATTCAACTTCTAAGGGAGACAAACAAAATTCCTAGCCTAACAACAGTCAGGATACTGAGAGGAAATGGCAGGAGGATACCGTTTCAAAATCATATAAAAGGGGTTCCTTTCCCAAAAAGGATCATTTCCCTGTTAAACAATGACAATGCCAAAGCTCAGGCATCCCTTCCCTTCCTTCTGTCCCTTTTCCCCTTCCCCAGGTTTTTGCTAATCTCAGTAACCTGGTCACAAATAGACTCAGATAAATGGATGCCGAGAATAATTCAGACAGTTTACTGTTGGCAGTAGACAAAAAAAATCATGCTCCCTTCAGGAGATTCCCCCACACCCTCCAGCCCAGTTACATTTGTTCTCTCCGGTACTCTTTCACATGTTGCAGGTAGGGATTATAGAACCAGTTCCTGCACCACAAAAAGGAAAAGTATATTATTGTAGAATTTTTTTGGTGTCTACAAAAGGACCTGTCATGGAGACCAGTGTTAGATTTGTCTTAACCTAAATACCTTTTTGACACTATCCAAATTTAAAATGCTAACCCTGCAGATGGTTCTACCCATTCTTCTGGACCAGTTTTGCAGTGGCTTCAAATCTTGAAAGATGCTTATCACATTCTAGTTGCTTCCAATTTCACTAAATATCTAGGATTTTCTGTGTCTGTCTCACATTGTCAGTTTTCTACATTATCCTTTCAGCTATCTACTGTACCTCAAATATTCATGAAGTGCCTGGCTGCAGTGGTTGCTTACTGCTGGACTCCAGGGCATCCACATTTTTCCTCAGTTAGATGACTTGCTAATTTGTGCAGAGTCTGCTTCCAGATGTTTAGAATCATTAGACAATGTCTACCATTTTATCTCACCTGGGTTTCAAGTTGAACCTACAAAAGTCCTGTCTCACACCCTGTCAAAGAATTGTCTTCCTGAGATGTATGATAGACACAGAAAAAAGAATGTCATTTCTACCGGAAGACAAAGTCTTGACTTATCAGAACATTTCAGAGAATTCTGTCTTCAAGACGTTGTCTCCATAAGAGAGCTTTCAAAATTCTAGGCCTTATAGCATTTCTGATCCTCATGATACCACTGGCCAGACTCCATATGAGAAAAATTCAGTGGTACTTAACAAATTGTTGGTTAGCACCCGTATCCCTTAGTGTTCCAGGTACCAGTGCTTGAATTTCTGAAGTGAGAGTTACAGCTGTGGAGGGATCAGATGTCTCTCAATCCAGACCTGCCCTTTTGTCTCCATACTCTGGTTCATTTAGTTGATATGGACTAGTCAGATTTAGCAAGGAGAGTAGTCTTCAGGGGAGCTTAAGTGCAAGACGAATAAAGTCCCTCAGATGCTACAAAGCAAATATTTTTTGGTAAAAGAAAGATGGGATTCCTCTTTTCTGCTTAACATCAGAAAGGTGTTCAGAAATACGTAACTTGAGTGGTCTAGATGTCTGTCCAGTGTAAAATGCATGACAGCTGCAGGTAGCCAGGTATATCACCCAGTCTGTACTGAAGTTTGCAAAAAACTTGATGTCAAATACCATACTACAATTGCCACTAGAAAAATTTTTCACAATATGTCTTGTATTTATTACACTGATGAAGGCTAGGTTAATTCCTTAGCCGAAACCGGTCTGTTTTTTCTTGTGTTTTATGTAGTAATGAATAAATATATACACAGTGCACAGTTGCTGGCTATTTTCATTACTTGTTGCTACTTTTTGGGTGTGCAACTACTTCTATGCAGGGGATTTCTTTTTTGGTTACAAACAATGCCACAATGATGTGGTACTTCAGCAGCAAGGGGGAACCGGGTCATACCCACTGTTCAGACTAGCCATGTTAGCTTTGGATATGGCTTCACAACACAGTCTCAGTTTACATGCATCCTGCATTCTGTCAGAGCAAAATTGTGTGGCAGACAAGCTGTGCCAGGACCAAAGGAGACCCTCACTAATGGAAACTAGATCAGGAGGTCTTCCAAGGCTTGATCCATCTGTGGGGAGTTGAAGTAGAAATCTTTGCCTCCTCTCTGAACAATCAGTGCAGTGCTCTGTTCCAGGATTCCATGCAAGAAGGCCTGGAAGACAAATATCTTTTATTTTCCTTAGGATTTTTTCTGTATCCTTTTCTACTCTTTCTGCTAATATCCAGGGTACTTCTGAAGATTCATAAGGAATGCCCCAAGATCATTGTGGTCATTCCTTTCTGGCCCAGGCAGCCATGGTTCTCCCATTTTTAGAAATGGCTAGGGGAAATTACCACAATCTTCCTCACAGACTGGATCTACTCACACAAGAACAGGGGGTGTTTGATGCACCCTAACATCAGTCATCTTCGATGGCCTGCCTGAAGCCTTGAGCAGCCTACCTGTCCTTGGGGGAAGTGACCTCAGCACAAGAAGCTGTAGTAATTGGTTGTTTGGGACCATACCTAGCTCTTTTATAGCTCACTGTTTAAAATCCGCCTCTGGGCATTTTTTTCTGGCTATACTGCTCAGACATGCTCCACGTGGGTTTACAGAGTGGTCCTAGCAGCAAGGAACTCAAAAAAGCGACTATCTTCTGGATTTAAGTATCTTTGCTTTTTTTTCACTTGAAATGGCATCTGTTGCTTACTTTGAACTAGCCTGAACTGTTTTTTAACTGATTGCTGCATTATTTTAAAAATCTGCACTTAAAGTTACATTTAGTCGAATTTGATCGAAAGTTTGCTTGTTTGTTTGTTTAATTTAACTGTGGAGGCTGCCCACTAAAGTGTGCTAGCCTGTGTAACTAATTTATCACTGTCTCTGCATTTTCTGTGTGTTTCTACCAAAAAAACAAATAAATAATCCTTGTTTTCCCGCCTTCCTCGACTAGTTTAGACCACTTTACAGGCATTGCTGTATTCTGGGCTGTGGTGTAGTTCCTGTGTTGTCCATTACCTTACTTGGATAGAAGGAAGTTTCTTTGCTCACCAGTGGGAGTGGGGAGCCTTGAGCAGCCTACCTGTCCTTGGGGGAAGTGACCTCAGCACAAGAAGCTGTAGTAATTGGTTGTTTGGGACCATTCCTAGCTCTTTTGTAGTTCACTGTTTAAAATCTGCGTTTGCATGGCTTTGCGCGGTCGTGCGCATAGCGCAGCGCCGGTTAAACTTTTTCTGGCTCTGCCAAGTCTGCTCTTCAAATTTTCCCTTAAGGAAGCTCTACTCCTAGTATAACCAGACTACTCACTGTATTATAAGCCTAGCACTTGTTCTCAATACTTCTCTACTAAGTAAGCACTCTCGTACTAAGTAAAGCACTACATCTACTTACCACCCCTGTGAATACCCACTTCCCTTAAAGGTATACCACTGCCTTATACTGTTCTAGCATGTCGAGTGGTAGATTACTGGCGTCGTCTCCAGTTCAGCTGATCAATCTGGGCATCTTGAGACAATGCTACAATTGTCTCATGTACACAGACAACCCTCTCCTCCTCCCAACAAACACAATTACATGTGAGAGATGCAACTATATAGCCAAACTGGAGGCTGAACTCTCTCAACTCAGGGCTGGCATGACCAGACAGGAGGAGATGGCAACCACACACACAACAATCCCAGTCCCACATAGACCTACCACAACTGCAAACCAAACACATAAAAACACAAAGACATACTCGGAGGCTCTAATAAAAATTTACCAAAACAACAGAGGCTCCCAAAGCAGACATCCAAAAATCCACCACCTCAAAATAAAACACATGCAACACATACTTCAATAAATCAGTGTGTCGACCAATCGCAGCCCTTAAGGCCAAACACCTTGCCTGATACACTAGTAATAGGTGACTCCATAGTCAGACACACTGATGTCCCACTGACCAGGCTGAACAAGGAGAAGGTGACTGTGAGCTGTCTATTGGGAGCTAGGATCCGCCACATAACACACGCACTCAGGTCACTCCAAAGCAAGTACAAATATGACTCCATCATTGTCCATGCTGGTGTGAATGACCTGAGACGTACCTCCCTGGACTACATGAAAAGAGACATAGAGGAGCTCTCCGATTATGTAGCCCAGGCTGGTATGACCCTGACCCTGAGCAGCATCTTGTCCTCACCAAGAATGATACCACAATACAAAGACAAGATGATCAGCTTTAACAATTGGCTCGAGTACTGGTGTCATTCTAAGGGGATCCAGTGTCTGTCTGCCTGGGATGATATGTTGGACAAGCCACGCTGCTTCGCAAGGGATGGCTTACACCTGTCACCACTGGGCTTCCAGATATTGGCTAAGGCTCTTGCCACCCCCATAGTGCCTTTTTTAGGCAAGGCTCAAAAGACAAACCCACCTCCTTAGAAAACAAAAATGGAAAAAAATAAGGGTAATGCTGCTCAACACCAGATCAAGATGCAGGCACTTGATGCACTCCTCAGCATGGAGAACATCGACGTCTGTGCAGTAACTGAAACCTGGTTCAAGGCTCCTGAGAGCACCCCAGCGCTACCAGGCTATACCTCATATCATGCTTTTTGGCCCCAAAACCCGGGCCGAACCACAAAGGGAGGGAGAGTGTCCATATTCATAAAGGACACCCACACCTCCAGGTTAGTAGCAACACATGAAGCAACAGAGACCATACAGTTGCAACTAACCATAGGCAAAACTGCTATACAACTGGTAGCATGTTACAGACCACCCTCCCAATTTCAAGAACCCCACTCAGCCTTCCTGAAGACATTGGAGGATATGAATGTATCACAAAATACCATCATACTGGGAGACTTCAACTACCCAAACATAGATTGGGTACATTATTCTAGCCCTAATACCCTAGCCCAAAGGTTCCTGGAATTCATAAATTCAAATGCACTGGAACAACTAGTCACCTCTCCCACTAGGGGAGATAATATACTAGACCTGATCATCACAAACATGGGGACAAAATGCTCCACACCGGAAGTATACCCCTCACTAGTGAGATCTGACCACAAACTAATCACCCTGGATATACATATCCCACCTCCACCCCCAGCACAAAAGACCACAGTGAAAAACTTCTCAAAAGCAGACTTCACTCTTCTTAAGAAGGAGATGGTATCCTTTAAGCCCACTGTGCCAGTGGATACCACATCCTGCAATGCCGAATCCTTCACAAATGCTTTCTATGGACATATCCAAGAATGCATGGATCATGCAATCCCAAACAAATCCAAGTCCCTCTCCACCAAATGTAAGCGTCCTGTCTGGTGGACCTCAGCCATAAACAAATTGTATAACAAAAGAAGGAAGCTACTGCACGTCAGAGTGAAATCCCATGAAGGGAAGACGTCTCTGATCAACATTAGCAGAAAACTACATTTTCTCATAAAAACATCCAAGGCAAACTTTGAGAGAAAAATCGCTAAGGACACTAAAGATAACCACAAAGCCTTCTTCAGCTATGTTAGAAACTTGGGCAGAAACCCTCAGATATGCTCAGAGTTGGTTCACAACAACAAAAAATACACTGAACCCACAGATATTGCTAACATTCTGGCTGACAGGTTCAGTGCAAATTTCTCGCCTCCTTCACCCCCAAAAGAAGAAATACTTATCCCAGCTGAATGTAATCTCCCTGTCATCTCAGATGTCCAAGTGAGAACCGCCCTAAACAAAGCAAAAACACAGCATCAATGGGACCTGACGGTATCCCGGGTGAGTGTTACGTGAACTCCAAGAGGAGCTAAACCCACACATAAAATGCTATTTAACCTTAGCCTTACTTGAGGACATGCACCCGTACACTGGCGTACAGCAACAGTGCTCGCACTCTACAAGGGGGCTGCCTCTACAGACCCTGGAAACTACCGCCCCATAAGCTTAACTAGCCTGGTCTGCAAAGCTATGGAAAGAATCATTATGGAACTCATAAACAGAGACATAGGGGACCTACAGACACTTGACCCCACCCAGTTCGGCTTTGTGAAGGGCAGATCCTGCCTTTTAAACCTGGATGACTTTTTCAAAACAGTCACTAGAGCCATTGATGAGGGCAAAGCAGTCCATACAGCATACCTGGACTTGGCTAAGGCCTTCGACACAATACCCCACTCCATCATAGATAAGCTAAACAGCTTAAAAGTAAACCCTTATGTCACTAGATGGGTTGCAAACTGGCTAAAGGACAGAACCCATTAAGTTAAAATTGCTGGAGCAATGTCAGACTCAAAGCCAGTCACAAGTGGTGTCCCACAGGGATCTGTCCTGGTACCCCTCTTGTTCGGCATTTATTTCTCAGATGTTAAAGCAAACATGGGAGGGCTGTGGCTGACAAAGTTCGCAGATGACTGCAAACTAGGCGCCATAGTCAATACACCAGCAGACACACACATCCTACAAAAAGGCCTCACTGAAACGGACAACTGGTGCCGTAGTCACGGCCTTAAACTAAATGCCAAAAAATGTATAGTCATCCCTTTTGGAGAAAACAAAGTACCCACAAATGATCACATAGACAGCAACCCACTGAGTACAGAAAAAGTAATCAGAGACCTAGGGACCCAAGTAGACAGCGACCTCTCATTTGACACCCACGTTGCCAAAGTGGTTAGAAAAACATTCTACCTTGCACACCTCATCATGAAGGGATTCACATCCAGATCCAAGGATGTCATTGTACCCCTATATTCCTCCCTCATCAGACCCATGATTGAGTACAATGCCCCATTTGGTATGTACCTCACCCGGCACTTGCAACAGCTGGAGAGACCACAGAAGTACCTCACCAAAAGGATCAAGGGTCTCCAACATATGTCTTATTCCGCCAGACTAAAGAAACTTCAGCTCTATTCAGTGGCATACCGCCTGCTCAGGGGTGATCTCTGCCTGACGTACAAGGCCATGTCCAGTCAGGATTTGATGGACATGCTCCACCTCAAAAAATCCAAATCCATCAAGACCAGGAGAGCTAAAGACTTAAACCTCAGCACAAGTATGAATAGGACATGCTGGAGGGATAGATTCATAACCCAGAGGCTTCCCATGCTTTGGAACAGGATCCCAGTTCGTATTAGGCAGAGCCCCTCACTGACTCTCTTCAAGAGAAATCTTGATGAGTGGATGGGAGATCGAAAGTTTACCCCAGGGGTCACATCTGTGTCACTGCTAGACAGGGACACAGTAAACTAATTCTATTATATAAGGGGACCTTCATTGTGTCACTACTAGACAGAGGCACAGTATTCTAGATTTATTCTGTACATTTTTGTACCATTTCATGGGGTGGCAAAAGCCACATCACTAATACTAGGCTTACAAATGCCCCAGGGCAGATAGCCTAGTACTATACTATGAAACTGTGAATGCTAGGTTCTTAATTCTTTCTAGTCACCTGTTTGCTGAGGTTATGCAACAGGTCTTAGAGGCAAGAAAGCCTGCTACTAGAAAATCATATATTAACAAATGAAAAATTGTTTTCTAAATGGTGCCAACAATATAGCCAGCACTCATTTAAAGCTAATTGTTCTCTGGTTTTACAATATATGCTTGAGTTACTGTCCTTTGACCTTTCTAATTCCTCTCTCAAAGTTCATTTATTGGCCATTTCAGCATGTTTGCCAATGAATCCTCCTTTTGCAATACAGTCTCATGTCAGAATGTTCTTGAAGAGGATTTTGAATAAGAGGCCTCCAAGAAAACCGGTGGCCCTTCCTTGGGATCGGAATTTTTTGTTAGCGAAGCTAATATTTCATTTGAACCAGCTAATCTGACTGACTTGAGGTTCTTAACATGGAGAACAGTTTTACTGATTGCTATGACCTCTGGAAGAAGGGCATCTTATTTGCAAGCTCTTATGGTGAGTCAACTCCATCTCATTTTCCATAGGGAGAGGGTTTCTTTGAGAAGTAAACCTTCTTTTATGCTTAAAGTGGCATCCAGGTTTTCTTTAAGACAAACTATCCATTTCCACATTTTCTTTCCAGAGCCTAAAAATAGGGAGAAAAGATGCTTTATACCTTGGATGTCCACAGACAACCCAAGTGGTATTTTGACAGAACTAAATCTATCAGCTCTTCAGACCAATTGTTCATTTCTTGTGAAGGCAAAAAGAAGGGACAGTTTGTCTCAAAACATTCACAGTTACTTCCTTATGTCTGGCATGAGTCATACAAAGCATTATGGGAAAGAGAAAGTGTTGAGGGAGGACAAAATCCCTTTGATACATTATATCACATTGATACATCAAGCACCATTCATAGTCATGTTTTAGAATACAGGTTAAAATTACAAATAAAGCACTTATAGTGATTTTGAGGTGTTAAAATAAGTCAGGAAACAAAGATGGAGTGGAAAAAAAACTTTTTTTTTTAGTTCTAGGGTAGAGTTTTCCTTTAACTGTGATTTAAGAGGCAAGCATAAAAAGGAAGGAAATGATGTACAAAACATGTTAGAAGTTATAAGATGTGGTAAGCTAAAACTTTGGAACAAAAGTTCATGGACGTGCAGAAGGGGGTATGTATAAAACTGCATTTGATTATTTTATTGTATCAGACGATTTAGTTAAAGGAAAAAGGGAGGTAGTTAAAACAGAATTTTCTGATCATCTTGCAATATGGCTAGAGATACAGGAAAACAAGAAATATATAAAAACAGGCAAATGAATAAAAAGGATGCATGAGAAAGTATGGAACGAAGAAAGAAAGCTTAGTAATACAGTTATAGAAAGATCATATTACTGTGACAAAATTTTATAACACAATTGGTCTGAATGGTGTATATTTAAGGAAGAATATAAAACTTTGTTTTTACAGTGGCAATATGATGTGAGAAAAGTAGAGAAAGAAAAATATTAAAAAGATAATGGCACAGGAAGATTTATAAGTTAATGATAGAAAGTACTTTGACAAAGAAAAAAAATTATATGAAAAAATCAAGGAAAAATACAAAAATTGTTATATAAGCAAAGATATTTTTACAAGGAAAAAGAGAAGTATCGAGTTACTTAAACAGATTAGTAAAGGAACATGGTAGTGTAATGAGAGAAACAAAAACGTAAAAGAGAAATAGAACGAACTCAGGAGAAGTTTTTGAATAGTGTAATACAATATCTACAAGAAGTGTTTAAAGAAAAAAGAATATAGTGAAAAGAAATATGGAAAGTAAAAAAAAAAGTTAACAGAAAAAGATAATAAACAGTTGGAAAAGGGGATTTCTTTAAATGAGCTTGATAAAATATTAGGACAAGTAAATATAGATTTGGCTGCAGGACCAGATGGAATAGAGTATGGACTCTATAAAAATCTAAAGGATTAGCAAAAATATTTTTTAAAGATCTTGAATTTGAATGAATGGTTAAATGAAGGTGCAATGTATAAACAATCATGTAGTGGAATATTTAAATTCATATGGAAGAATTAAGATAGAAGAGAATTAAAAATGAAGACCAATAGTACTGAATAATAATGATTATGAGATCTTTCTGAAAATAATACAAAAGGGATTTGAAACTAAGATGGAAACTATTATGGAAGATAGCATGTATATAAAAATGGCTAAGCATGCACATGAGTGTGAAAATTTTAAGAAATTTTATTTTACTATCATTGATTGTGAGTAGTGAATTTAATGGTGATAAGGAAGGAGAATTAGACTTTATAGAATTTAAATGGCAGTTGGAGTTTAGTGCTTACTATACACTAGGTTTAAATAGCAATGTCAACTGCAAAGTTCCAGAGAAAGGTATACTATGAGAAGTATAAGTGACATTATTGAGTAACAAGTTGTCTTTTGTTTTAACAAAATTTAAATTGATTTTGCTAAGCTTCCTTAAGGCTAAGTATTTTTTATCACTTATACTAATGAAGAGTTGTTACTGGTTCATTAATTAGTGGTGTCTTATTTAAACTAGGTTTGTGAATTAATGTTCATTCTGAAGAAGACCTATTTAAAGGTTGAAAGTGCTTAATCTCCATTAAAAATTGTTTGACATTGTGTGCCATTTTTTTGTTTGTTTTTTTCATTGTTTTTTATTAAGTTCCGTTTTGTTTCCACTGTTGTCGAGACTTCTTTAGTTGTTGTTTTGACTTGTTTCAATAGTTTACAGCTAACATGCCTCATGAAGACACCAGTGCAGACAATAGCTTGTTGGATTTGTCAATTCATCACAAGCGTATGGGATTGCAGGTTACTGATGATAATGCTGTAACACGTGGAGACAGTACATCGACTAATTTTATGTTGAAGAACTCCATTAAGGATATCTTGTCTCACCCAATTCTTAATGTTTGTGAGGTTGAGGACAATTTTGATCTTCTTTCTAACATTTCCAAGGTTGTAGTGGATGAGGAATGGTTATTTAAGGACTTAGAGGCATCACTTTTAAAACATAAAATAATTTAATAGGACATTTTTTGACTGTTGTATTAAGGTCAAGAGAGTGCTGAAGGGGTATCAGGTTTTAAAAAAAGCTAGATGTTTGTATAGTGGATTGTTCCTCAATAAATGGGACACCATTTGTGAAACTGCTGGTTTAGCTTTCCTTGAGCTCTTAAGGGAGTATTGTCAAGAGGTGGAAATCAAGTTACAAAAGTGGATTAATGGCCTTTTAGATCAGTTGAGTTTGGTGGCATCATTGATAGAGACTGGTGACAGAGTTAAAAGTATGGATGTGAAAGTCAGTAGACTGGATAATGAACTTAAAAAGCATTAAGAAAAGAAACTAGCTAGAGATCATATGGGTTATGAGCAAGAAAAGTGTACAACCTTAAGCAAACCTTCAGGAGCAACTCAGTCCACGCGATAACTTCCTCATACAGAAAATGGCATACAGGATGTAGGTTTTTCAACTATGGAGGATAACAGTTGAAAGTGAAGTAAATCAATGAAACAAAGGGATATTTTTTATCTCCAAGATGTTCAAAGATATTACAGATGAAGAAAGGAATAGAGAACAGCAGTCCACACCATCAGGGTTATCCAGACAGCTGTGTGGTTGCAGTGGAGAACAGCAACCGCCCAGCCACCAGCACTTGGGTGAAGGTAGCAAGCACATTGGCAAACAGGAATCCATACCTACTATTTCAAAGGAAAAACTATATGCACAAAAGTTAGCCAAAACATAATGCCTTTATTCTACAAAATATCCAATTTATCTAATAAAGTATTATCTAAGGGGAGAAACTGACATTTTAAAGAAAGGTTTCTCTTTTATACCAAGTGGCAGATCTAATTTGGTGCAAACTCTTAACAGATTTGAAAGGTTATGCCAGAAACTTAAATTAATTTTTTTTTTCAAAGACAAGACCAAAAACAGTTGCACCTAGTCTGTAAAATCCACCTCTTCACCCCTCCATTAAAGCTTTTGAAGACGTGTGTGAGAAAGAGATTAGAGACTTGTTGAAGAAAAAAAGTACCAACAAGTTTTACAACTTGACGGACTATGAGAGACTACATTTTTATGTGCTTAGGAATGATTGTGAAATAACGATAATGAAAGCAGATAGGGGGTGGGGTGATGGTGGTTGTTAACAAAACTGATTATGTGAGGAGTATGTATAAATAATTGCAAGATGAAGTTTTTTTATCAAAATGTCAAGCAATGTGTGAAAAAAAGCTTGTAGGAGAATTGATTCTTGGTTGTTTGAATCTTTGTTGGAGGGTATCATTTTGGAAAACATGTATTCTTTGTTTTTATTTAACTGAAGATAGGTCAGTTGTTTGGAGTACCGAAGATTCATAAGAGTGAGATTGATCCCCCCCGCAATATAAGCTGATTGTCTCTCCACCTGCCACTAAGTTAGAAGCAATTTCCAAGTTTATAGACAGGGCATTGTTAAAATTAGTTAAACGTACCCCTTCTTTTCTGAAGGATTCATTTGATTTTTTGAGTAACACCAAAGACCAAGAAGTAGGCAAAAATGATTTACTCATTACAATAAATGTCAAAGCACTGTACACTTCCATTCCCCATGGTATAGGGTTGGAATGGGTTGGGTATTTAACCAACAATGATGAATATGAAGTTGGTGAAAGCAAGTTTTTAATTGAGAGTATCTGCCAAGTATTAACCAATTATTGTTGCTTTGAGTGGGAGTACTATCTCCAAAAGAGAGGAGTGGCAATGGGAGCCTGAATGGCTCCCAATTATGTCAGTTTAGTTATGGCTTTTTTCGAACAGACTTTAACGAAAGCGCTCTTTCGGTGAAAATGCTTTCATTAAAGTGCGTTCGGTTGTTGTGGATTTGGACTATTGAACTTTCGTTCAGTAGTCCTAGATCCATATTGTATACTTGTAATTATTTGTAAGTATGTAACTATTTGGTAAATAAGAGTTATTTCTTGTATATAAATAAAGGACTTCTACTATTTTCAATAGGTGATGTGGGATCTTTTACAACTACATGAGCTACCACCAACTCATGCAGGTGGGACCTCAGTCTAACATCAACAAGGCTGAGACCTAACATGAGAACATGTCAATATAACAATTTGTTAAGTGCTGAAACAACTCATGAATCATGAATCATGATAAAAAAAATTAGCATTAAGAGATGCTTTTTGTCTGCTTTAGCTATGCGAGATAAACACAAGCCTATTTTTTTTGAATATAGTAAGAATTTCTGCATTTATAGTAAGGGACTAAAGTAATTTTGAATCATAATAAGATTATGTATGAAGAATGCAAATTTCTAGATTTATACTCCTTGAAATACTGATGTTTTAGGGGTCAGCTCATATTTTGCATTTAAGGTTTTCTGTGATAATACCTTAAATTCTTTCTGACATTGAGATGCATCAAAATAGCTCTACTTAAATATACCCAGATTTAATACAAATATGAGATACTCATTTTTAACTTTGAGTACCTGCTCTCTAGAACAAGTTGCCTACAGGTGGTACCTCACAGTTCAACTGTAATCCATTCCGTAATGGCAGTTGAATTGCAAGATGCCATTTCCCATACAAATGGATGGAAAATGGTTTAATTCATTCCTGGCCCCCCCCAAAAAAAAAAACACACTAAAAAGAATTTAAAAATGTAGCTCACCATTAAATGATAGATTGAATGTAAATTCATATTATCATTTTATTAATGACTTGTTTTTCTTGTGGAGCAGTCGAGAAGTCAAGTTAAAAGAATTTACAGACAGTATGAAAAGCAGTACAAACTTTTTAAAGTTTTCATATAGTTTTAGTAGCACTAACAATTGTTTTTTTTTTTAATTGGAAGTAAAAAAGGATATGTTACCAGTATCAGATTAGGCTCCATTATTAGTTTTGATAAAAATGTTGCTAGTAATGCCTTATTACATTACAGCAGTATGCATCCAACTTATGTCAAACATAACATTATTAAAGGACAATTAGACTACAGTGTTTAACTACAGACACTCAGTTGTTGGATGAACTTATAAAATAATTGCATGAAAAATTTATTTACAGGGTTATAGTCAACCAGAAGGTAGATCAGGGTGAAAAAGAAAAGGTTAAAGGGAGAGAATGGTCTGTTTCAATGCAATTAGTACACTCTACAGATAGTGGAGCAATCAGAAATATTATTAAAAACAATAGGCAGATTTTAGCAAACAGTGGTGACATCGGGCAATTATTGGGTTGTGCCCCTTGTCTTATTAACAAAAAGGCTAGCAATTTTAAAAATTATTGGAGGTTGCAATTCAAAAATCTACCATTAACAGAAGAGGTACTTTCAAATGTCAAAACTGCAATATTTGTAGATACATTGCTGAAAGATCATGTTTTGAAGTCTTTGGAGATAATAAATAATGTTCAGTACCAGGTTATTTTACTTGTAATTCCATGTTTCTTGTTTATTTAGCCAAGTGTTCCTCATGCTATGGGTATTATAAGAATAGAAGTAAATAATACAAATGCTGTATAGATACATCTAGAAAGGCTATATTGTTCATAGAACTAGTTATAGTAAAATTCAAATAAGTTGTTAACGAATTCACCTCTGTAAAAAACTCACGTAATTCATCAAATGTACCAGTCCACAGAAAAAACAAATCGTCTACAAAGCGCCTATAAAAACAGACATACATTTGAAGGTTAAAAAGCTTCTCTTCCTCCCATAAGGCCATTACTAGATTGGCGCAGCTATTGGCACACGAAGTGCCCATAGCTACGCCATCTCTTTGCAAATACAATTTTCGATCAAACAAGAAAACATTGTTCTCCAATACTAACTTGAGTAACAAGCAGATAAAATCTACATAATTCCCTGATATGTTAGAATGCCTATTTAAATAAATCCTAATACTTTCTATTCCTACTTCATTAGGTATGTTTGTAAATAATGAACAAACATCCATGGTTACCATTATAGTTGGAACAGTCTCTATAAAGGCTTCAATCCCCTCATATAAATCCAGTAAAAATTGATTTGAATCTCTCAACACAAATGTATTGGAATTAACTATAGGTATCAAAGTTTTCTCAATTAATATTGAAAGACCCTCGACCGGAGACTATCGGTCTCATGGGTGGGTTCACTGGATTTTTATGTACTTTAGGTAGCCCTTGGATTACAGGAATAGTAGGACTATCAACAAACAAAAAATTATACATATCTGAATCAGTTATTTCTGTTTCATATAGTTCATCCACACTATTATGTACATTAATAACATGTTCTTGTGCTTTCGAAATTGGTACAGATTTATAATAGTTAACATCATTTAACATTTCTAACATACTACCATCATAGGAGGATTTATCCAATACCATTATCGGACCACCTTCATCAGCGGGTCTTATTGATATATTTCTATCATTCCTCAGATCCTGTAAAGCCCTAACTTGTCTAGATGTTAAATTATTCTTTTTATTAGAAACAAAATTCTCACTTTTCAAATTAAATACATCTCTCTCTACTATTTTGCTAAAAGCATCTAATAAGGGGTGTAAATTAGGCACAAAAGTGCTTGGTCTTTTAAGACTACTACCCACTATTCCTGATTGATTCTCAGGATATAACATTTTTAGTTGTACATTTCTAACAAATAATTTAACTTCCAAAACTGTATCAATAACATTACTGTGCTTTGTAGGAATAAACGATAAACCCTTATTTAAAACTTCCACTTCATACCTACTTAGAGGCCTATGTGAGAGATTCCAAACTAAGTCATTCTCTCCCACATTCTTTTTAAAGTTGGTCCTTTCATTTCCGCCCCTGAGGCCTTCCTCTTCTGCCTCCCTCTGCTCATTGAGCGATTCCTCCCCTTGCCAGTTGTCTCGGCTATTGGGAAAGGGGTATGTGTCTCTAAATTCCCAGTACTATGTAGTGATACAGTTGTTTTACTATGAACCACTGGTTCATTTAAGTTAGGACCTGTCTTATCCTTACTACCTGTATTTAATTGTATGTTAGTTAACATCAATTCCGTTCTATTTACAGCACCATCTAGGGTAGAATTAGCTGAAACTTCTGCTGTAGGTGGTAATTTTTCATCACTAACAACATCATTCCTTGCCACATCCAAATTGATAGTACAAGCATTTTCTGAGTTTTCATTAGGTATTGAATTAATTGATGCAGTGTTACTTCTGTTAAAATTACCATAACTAGATGTGCTCCCAACAACTCTATTAGTAGGAATAGGTAACCCCTCTTGTCCATGTCTATTATTTCTAGGCCAAGTAAATACCTGGCCATGTTCAAAGTCATATAAGTCTCTAGACAATTTGTTCTAAAAGTCTTTTCTCATATAAACACACAGTGTCAGTTAAGCGATCTAAAAGCGGTTCAATTATACTGTGTCGATAACCTCTATAAAGTTCATTCTGTCTCTTTTCAATTACATCTTGTAATTTAACTTCTTCAGGTAGAAAAAACTCGTTAAGTAATTTCATATAGTTCAAGCTCACCTCTATGTTCATTTGCTGCCAGCGACACAAAAGTTCAGGGTAAGTATTACCAGTCGTTGGCATTTTAAGGATCCTAAGACCCCTTGGTATTACTTTCTTTTGAATACAGACCTCAAAATGGAATTGCTGCATTTGTAAGCATTTAAGCTTCAATAGGTCTGATTCCATTAAAGATAAAACAGCATCAATGTTCTCATAATCCATGTTACTCAGCGTCTCGCCATTTCTGGCCGTTGCTAACTCAAGCTGGAGAAGCGGGTTGACGTCATTAGTCACACAACTCTGCAGGCGGGAATATATCAATCGTGCTGGTGAGTTATTAATAGGATTATAAGGTAGCTCGATATTATTCTCAACAGAATCTGCCATGGCCAAGCTGTGGTGTTTAAACGATGATTTGTTTTTTCTGTGGACTGGTACATTTGATGAATTACATGAGTTTTTTACAGAGGTGAAGAAGTAAATAATAGTTTAAAGGAATAAATAAAACATTATTTTATATGGGTTATATGGAATGAAAGAATAAATACAATTATATTTAATGCTAAATTGATTTTAGCAACAATGTTAAGTAAAAATCAGATGCTGGTTATGAAAAAAGGAGTCGGGTCGTCTAACAGGGATGAAAGTTTTAGTATGATTTGTATACCTATATATGTAGTGAGACCTCTGAGTGAGAATATAAAAGTAGGGGTGGTTGGGGGCACAGCCCCCCTGCATAAAAGAAGATTTATTATTTTTTTGTTTTGTTTTTTTCGAACAGACTTTAACGAAAGCGCTCTTTCAGTGAAAACGCTTTCATTAAAGTGCGTTCGGTTGCTGTGGATTCGGACTATTGAACTTTCATTCAGTAGTCCTAGATCCATATTGTATACTTGTAATTATTTGTAAGTATGTAACTATTTGGTAAATAAGAGTTATTTCTTGTATCTAAATAAAGGACTTCTACTATTTTCAATAGGTGATGTGGGATCTTTTACAACTACATGAGCTACCACCAACTCATGCAGGTGGGACCTCAGTCTAACATCAACAAGGCTGAGACCTAACATGAGAACATGTCAATATAACAATTTGTCAAGTGCTGAAACAACTCATGAATCATGATAAAAAAAATTAGCATTAAGAGATGCTTTTTGTCTGCTTTAGCTATGCGAGATAAACACAAGCCTATTTTTTTTGAATATAGTAAGAATTTCTGCATTTATAGTAAGGGACTAAAGTAATTTTGAATCATAATAAAATTATGTATGAAGAATGCAAATTTCTAGATTTATACTCCTTGAAATACTGATGTTGTAGGGGTCAGCTCATATTTTGCATTTAAGGTTTTCTGTGATAATACCTTAAATTTTTTCTGACATTGAGATGCATCACACTAGCTCTACTTAAATATACCCAGATTTAATACAAATATGAGATACTAATTTTTAACTTTGAGTACCTGCTCTCTGGAACAAGTTGCCTACAGGTGGTACCTCACAGTTCAACTGTAATCCATTCCGTAATGGCAGTTGAATTGCAAGATGCCATTTCCCATACAAATGGATGGAAAATGGTTTAATTCATTCCTGGCCCCCACCAAAAAAAAATCACACTAAAAAAAATTAAAAAATGTAGCTCATCATGATTTAAAGTATAGAACATTTCTTAAATGGAGGAGAGGATGTGGAGGAGGGATGGAGAACTACTGTACATTCCTAAAACTGTGGCTCACATGTAACATACAAATTCATCTGATGTTAAGTCTAAGAATGCAGGCTAACTGGTTTGTCTGTTTTTTAATCCCTCTCCAGGACTTTGCTCAATGGCTCCCCTACTTGGCTCGTTCATTCAGGTGAGTCGCATCATACATTTGTGCCCATTCTCTTTGCCCAGCCCTACAAGTGCCCATGCCAAAAACTGAACATGTTGCCATATTTACACTATTTACAGTGTCCACTTAGTCTTTAGTTGTTGGAAGGGGAACATTCTTCACACTGTCCTGCCTGTTCCATCTGTTTTTGGCAGGTGTAGGTAAAAAAAAAATGTCCAGGGTGTCTTGTCTCTCCCTCTTTTTCAGGATATTATTAAAGTGGTGCATCATTGTTAAACACGTCCGTCATCCTGTTGATGTCACCTGTGTTGGGGTGCCACTTCAAGACTGTAGTGTGCACCCTCTCCCATTTGGATAAAAGTTCTTTAATGCAAGCTATTGGCATAGGTCCCTTTTCCCTAGTATCCTCATCTTAAGAAGAAATGTCCCTTTTTCTTTGAACTGCTTATTGCAAAGTGCTGTTGGTTCCTCCATTCTGTGCTCGTTGTCATGGTCTAGTAGTAGTTCCTCCACATCCACCTCATCCACCTCCCTTACGTCCAGGTGCTCTGCTGTGGAAATGATGTCTTGCAGCCCTTTAGCTGCTCCCTTGCCTTCTGCTGCTTCATCCACAATTTCACCTTGGGAAAAGGAAGGAACCAGTTTCCTCCAGGCTGCACAAAGAGCTTTCTGCGACACTCCATCCCAGGCACTTTGAATTATATGGCATGAAGAATGTTGAACTCCATCTTCCAGAATTCCTTTTAGTGTTTTATCTGAAGAATGGGTCTTGCCAAAGAGCCTTGAGAAGAGTGCTTTTGTGTAGAGCTTCCTGAACCAGGCATAGACTTGTTGATTCATAGGTTGAATGACAGAAGCAGTGTTGGGAGGCAGGAACTGAACCTTGATGAAATAGTCTATCTGAAGAATTTCCTGTAACTCTTGTGGGTGGGCTGAAGCACTGTCCAGAAGCAAAAGAACTTTCATTGGCAACTTGTTCTCTGGCAGGTACTTCTTGACACTTGGAACAAACTACTTAAAAATCCAATCCTTGAAAACTATCTGGTCTACCCAAGCTTTGGTGTTTAATTTCCATGTAACAAGTAGTTTGGATTTCATAATCTTTTTTCAAAAGCATCTTGGGTTTTCTGAGTGAAACACCAGCAGAGACTTCAGCTTGAAGTCTCCAATGCATTTGCTGCCAGGAAGAGTGTGAGCCTATCTTTCATGGGCTTGTGACCTGGAGTCCTAGCTTCTTCTTGGGTTATGCAAGTCCTACCTGGCAATCTCTTTCGGAAAAGTCCCATTTCATCACAGTTAAAAATCTGTTTTGGCAGATAGCCTTCTCTGTCTATCAGTTCTTCATATTCCTTGAAAGATTTTTGTGCACCTTCTTTGTCAGCACTAGCTACCTCTCCTTGTCTCAGAACACTGTGGATGCCACTTTTTTTTTTTTTGAAAACTGTGGAACCATCCCCTACTTGCTTTAAATTCCTCTGCTTGCTGTGAGCTACTTCCTGGAGTGTTTTTTTTTCTAGGTCTTCAAAGATGAGCTTAGCTTTCTCACAGATCATCATCTGACTTATTGAACCTCCCTTCAATTGCCTCTCCTGGATCCAGACAAGAAGCATCTTCTCCATATCTTCTTTAATTGTTTTTCTGTGTTTGTCCAAAACCTTTGTTGCTCCTTTTGACACCTTAGCACCCATGATGCTGTCTCTGTTTTTCCAAAATGTTGAGACTGCCATACTGTTCTGCTGTTCATCCAGTTTTACCTCCTCTCTCAGTTTTACCTATGATTTCTTTCTTTTTTTCAATGCTTAACCACTTATTTTTTATGCCAGTATCACTCTTCTTTTCACTGTTCTGTGGCCCCATTTTTTCACAACACTTAAAAGAAACAACTGCACTACATAAACAGCACAACAACATGAAACAATGAACAACTTTTCAGCCTCCTTTCCAGATAGAATTATGAGAAGGCGGTTGAATGTGGAACATCCGGACGGCTGAAAGCGAAGTCGAATTGTGAAATGGTTGAGTTGTGAGGTAATTGAATTGCAAGGTACCACCTCTATCACCATTAAGAAGTCTGAGAATTTGGCCATGTTTAAATGCAGTTTCGATGTATATGATTAGCACACATTCTTTAGCCTTTGTTTAACATTATTGCTGTTTTAGCCAAGTAGGAAAACAGTGGCTGACTCATTGTAGTAACAGCTGTTGTCTCTGAATCCCAGGGATTATTTTTTCTGTCTCGTATATATGACTTGCAGAATGGTGCCCTTATATGCAATAGATGAACATCGAAACATAAATGACTAGTGATGCAAGGGGCATGTGGATAAATATCATATCCTTTTTTTGTTTATGATATGTGTTTTTATAAATGGGGTTTGTCATTTTGATTGCTAATGTATTGCTTGTTTGATGGGTTAATAGTTTACGCACACACATATTTGTTTGCATGTATGTGAAAATTAATTAAAAATAATCTGCTTATATGTATATTATTTTCCTGTGCATACTGTTATCTTGGGAGTCACAAGCAATAACGTACCTACCAGCTAAAAAGGGCAGTTTAATATTCAGAACATTCAAACATGAATGTTCGATATTGTGATCATTCGAAAAAATTGAATGACTCCCATATATATATATATATATATATATATATATATATATATATATATATATATATGTGTGTGTGTGTGTGTGTGTGTGTGTAGGGTTGGGAGACAAAGGTGTCCTTCACCACTTTAATCATGTGTTGTCCCAGACCTGCATCTGATCCTAACCCCAACCCTATGTATAGGTCACTAAACATCTCTTCCCTAACACCATCAGTAAACAAGAGACCACCCAAACATTTATCCCTTTCAGTAGCCCTTACGTAACTCTAAAGGCTTAGAAGTTATTACCAACTACCACATACCTGACGTTTGATGTTGCGTTATACTTTTTTCCCTGCACTTGACAAATCCTGCACTTAACCACTTCTTCAACTATGACCATTATTTAACAGGTGTAACACTCAAAAAATAGAAAGACAAAGTGTGTGTGTGTGTGTGTGTGTGTGTGTGTGTGTGTGTGTGTGTGTGTGTGTGTGTGTATGTATGTATGTATATCTAGCTGTCTATGTATATAGGTTAGGGGTTGGCTTAATGGTTAAGTTATTTACTTTACAGATACAAGGTACAAGGTTTGATTCTCAAATAGGGTAATTGGCTGGGCTTAAAATGGCCTACAAGCCTAGTACTAACCTATATATCTAAATATATATATATATATATATATATATATATATATATATATATATATATATATTTGCATAATCAACTTCTGCGATTTAGGTTTATGTGTAGGTGATATGTGATACAGAAATTCTGGAATCCATTTTTCTTAATGGTCTCGGGACCAGTACATCGTATTTAAAGTTACGAACTGACATTCTTGAAAACTTTTTTTTTTTCTTTTTTATATTCTAATTTATGTCCATATACTTAATCAAAAAAATAACAGTGAAAAATGTGCTTTATTGTTCAGAACTGGTTCATGCACTCTGCATAGGTCTTGTACTTCAGTAAAACTTGGCTTACTTCACAGTGTCACAGTACAGAAACGGGGTCTGACTGCCATCACAGCTTTGAAGGTAACTCACATTGACACACTTGGCAGTGTCCAGTTATCTTGATGTTTATTCTGTATCAGAACTTGTCATATAATGACCAGTGCAGAATGAAAGTTGCCAAAACAGCACAACTGTTTCCAGTCCTTTACAAAGTACAGAGCTACCTGACTGACATCAGAAACTGGCATCCCTGTTGCCCAGATTATGCTTGTACAAATTTTACTGTTTTGATCCCTGGTGCTTAAATATTTAATGCAGTGCAACCCTGGCAAAGTTGCCCCTTAAAAAACTTTGTAAAATTTGCCATGGGCACTATGTCTAGAAAATGTCACTGTAGAAACCTAGGTATAATTCAGTGGCAGGATGTTCAAAACAATACTTATTTACTTACTTCTTTGCTCAGAGGTTCCTTTATCTGCAGGTATGCATCTCTCTGCCATTCCTTGTAAAGTGGTATTGTATGTGCCGTAACTGAAATATCTGTTTCCAGAATAACCAAACCCAGTACTGTTTCCAATTTCTATATGACCAGCTGTTGGCAAATTACAAGAGGAATGTATATATCCAACATACCAAATGCATGCAAAAATATACCCTACTATCCAAAAATTAAGATGAATTATTTTCTTCCTGGAACACAGTATTGTTTGGGCCCTAGTGGATGATGATCATATTAGTTGTACACAAAGGGTTGATAACACTTCACAGAAACCTGTGATTTACTTGACTATGCTTTACTGCAGGATGCCCACCTTTCTACAGTTACAAGTCCAAGAGACTCATGCTGGTTTAACAGGTTTACCTCTGACATGTGGAATCTTCTCCTTCAGTCCATCACCCTTCACAAAGAGGTCCCTCAAGGTTCAATTCTTGCACCTGTTTTTTTCTCCATCTTGATAATTTATTGCCTGACCTTCCACACCTCCGTTAACCCTTAGGTTCATAGGTGTTTATTAGTCTAATTACCACAAGGGCTTTTTTAAGCCTAGCCATGCATCCCAAATCCCTGACAAGTTCTGATACCCTTGATAATTGTAAGTAGGGATTTGAAAATGAACCATTTACAGGTTGCCTGTGTCCATTAGACACATAGGTGCCAAACAGGGATGAATTTCCTGTTCCCCACCCAATTGTCCAAGTTACACTTGAATTGGGTTAGGGAGAGACTTTGCTTTACATGGATGGGGGCTTGTTCCATAGACAGGGTAGTGTCTGGGATACATACCTGTCTCTCCAGCAGGTCCTATTCATATCACAGGCAAGGTTTACATCTTTAGAACAGGTAATTCTGGTTCTGTTTGTTTTGTGGCTATGCAGGAGGTCCATCAGAGTGGAGTCTGACAATGCCCTGTATGCCAGGCATAGATTTCCCCTCAAAAGCCTGTAGGAGACAGAATACACGTATAGGGCCTTGAGGCGATCTGCATAGGACATTTTACTTATACCCTGTATTCTTTTAGTGAGGAACATCTGTGGATGTTCCACTTGTTAGATATGCCTGGTTAGGTACATATCAGAAGGGGGCATTGTACTCAACAATGGGTCTGATGAATGCCGAATAATGTGGAAAATGACTTTCTTGGACTTACATGCCTTACCTTTGTTTATAAGTTGTGCAACATAGAATGATTTCCTCACTATTGTAAACATGTGATGGTCAAAGACTAGATTACTTTCTATGCATGTCCCTAAGTTTCTGACTACTGGGTCAACTCTAAGGGGTGTGTTGTCAATATGATAGTTACCAGGGGTGGGTGACTTCCCAAAGGATACTGTCATGCATTTCTTAGCATTTAGTTTTAGTCCATGGCTCTGGCACCAGTTGTTTCTCTGTGTCAGCCCCTCCTGGAGAACATTTGTGTCAGTGTGGGATTTGGTGACAGCTCCTAATTTGCAATCATCTACAAATTTAGTCAGCCAGAGACCACATCCATTGGCCTTGACTTCAGAGAAGTAAATGCCAAAAAGGATCAGTCCAAGGATTAATCCATGTGGGACTCCACTTGTGACTGGCCTTTTTGTAGAGGTTGACTCCCCAATTCTAACTTTCTGGGACCTGTCTCTGAGCCAGTTGGCTATCCACTGGGTGACATATGAGTTTATACCTACCCTCTTGAGTTTGTCAACCATGACTGAGTGGGGTATTGTGTCATATGCCTTGGCCAGGTCAAGGTAGGCAGTGTGAAACATTTTCCCTTATCCATTGCTTTGTTTACCTTGTCAAAGAATTCCACCAGATTGAGTAGGCATGATCTGCCCTCGACAAAACCAAACTGGAAGAATGAGTCTAGTGTCTGGAGGTTTGTTATATCTCTGTCAATCATTTCCATGATGATTCTTTCCATGGCTTTATATATAAAACTAGTGAGACTTATGGGTGTATAGTTTCCAGGGTCTGTAGATGGCCCATTTTTCTGCAGAGTGATGACTGTTGCCGTTCTCCATTCCTGAGGTATGAAGCCTGTTTGTAGGCTACAGTTAAATAGTAATTCCAGAGGCTCTGATAGATCATGTTTCATGTTATTTAGAAGGCATCCTTGGATGCTGTCTGGGCCCGTTTATGCAGTGATCTTGGTCTTAGAGAGAGCATTAAGAACTTATTCCGTAGTGATAGTAGGGGGAGTTATATTTGATAGTATTTCCTGAGGGAAGGTTGAGGGAGAGAGAGGGGTAAAGTTGGAGCTGAATTTATCACACTGGAAGTTTGCTACATCTTCTGGATCACTATAGGTGGCTCCATTTACAATGAACTATGCACACAATTATGTACTGCCTTTGAGATTGTGGACATAGCTAAAGAATGTTTTATGGCTGTCTTTGGCCTGGGAGGCCAAACTTACCTCAAATTTGGCTTTGGTAGACTTTGTCCTCTGAGTTGTTTGTGTAGTTTGATGAGAGTGCTTTTGTCCTGCGGGGTTCTGCACTTGATAATTTTTGCCATGATTTTCTTCCTTCTGTTATACAGTCTATTGATTTTGTTATTTTTGCCAGGGTGGCTTGTTTTTTCTTAGTTTTGTACTTCTTCCTTGTGGAACAGCTGCCTCTATGCAGCTATTAACATGCTTGCTCAGGGTTTCTGTGAATAGTTCTGCATAGGCAGCGGTGTTCTCAGGGTTTATGGGGGCTTGAAATTTTGCCAGGTTGTCACTTAATAGCAGGATGTTAGCCTTACAGTAGTTCCTGAATATTCCAGTTTTAGCTGGTGGGGTCCAGGTTTTATTTTTACTTCAAAGCATACCATTTTGTGGTCTGAACTTACTAGGCAAGGCATTACAGTAGGGGATGTGCAGTACACTCCCATATTAGTGATGACCAGATCCAATATGGTTGCACCCTGGTTGGTGTATTGACAGTCTGGTCCAAGGAGTTTGTGTTTACAAAATCCAGGAATCTCTGTACCTGTCATTTGGTGTCCTATAGGATTCCCAGTTAATAGTCAGGTAACTAAAGTCACCCATGTATATGGTATTGGGTTGGACGTTTAGTGTTTCTAATAAGTTTGAATACATGGTGTGGGTTTCCTGGGTCATAGAGGGAGATCTATAGCTTGCAAGGAAATGGTATTGGATTTTGCCTATGGTGATTTGAACATGGAGCAGCTCAAGTGCATTGTCCTGTTTGACCAGCATTGAAGTATATTTATTTTTGTGTAAATAGAGACACCTCCATCTTTAGTCCCTGCCTGTGAAGTAGCTGGTCTAAATGTGTGGAAGGCATTATAACCTTGAACTGTTGGTGTGCTGTACATGGCTTTAAACCATGTCTCAGTGACCACACAGACGTCAGCATTCTCTAGGGTAAAAAGAGCTTCTAGCACTTTGCAGTAATATATTTCGATTTTCTTGGTTTTGATTTGCTGTGTCGGAATTACTTTCAGTTTGGCATAGCCTAAAAAAGGCACTATGGGGAAAGTCAGTGTTTTCGCTAATGTTCAAAAGAGAGGTGCAGACCATCCCTGGCAAAGCAGTGTGGTCTGTTGACTATCTCCTTAGATGCTGACAAATATTGCACCCCCTTAGAATGACCCCAGAAACTAAGCCAGTTATTAAAAAGTCAGTCATCTTTTGTTCGTATTGTGGCATCATCCTTGGAGAAGGTAAAATGATGTTCAATGCTAGGCCCATACCAGCCTGAGATGCACATTCTGAGACCCCCCATAATGTCTCTCTTCATATAGTCTAGGGCGGTACATCTCAGGTCATTTACTCCACATGGACTGCGACTGAGTCATACTGGTACTTGTAGTGCAGTGACCAGAGTGCGTGCATAATGTGGCGGTTCCTAGCCCCTGATAACCAACTGATCATGACTTTCTCCTTACTCTGCCTGGTGAGAGGGACATCAGTGTGTCTCACTATGGAGTCTCCAAGGATTGTGTGGTGGCTTGCCTTGAAGGGCTTAGAGGTAGAGGCTCCATGAGATGTAGCTGTATGTGTTGATGTGGGTGTTGTTTTGAAAGAGTGCATCTGGGGCTGCTGAGGATATTTGTTATGTATAGTTCATGTAGGAAGTTTTTGTGGTTTAGGAAGGTTACATTTAAGTGCCTCAGCATATGTGGGTCAATATGTCTGCTTTGAATTCTGTGTTTGGTGCAGTATGTGTGCTACTGACAACCTTATTGATATTAGGAGTACTTTTATGTGAGAGCTTTGCCTCCAGCAACATTGTGTAAATACATCTCTCACATACCATATCAGTTTGTTTGAGAATTAACTGGTTGTCAGTAAACATGTGGAAATTTCTTCATTGCCTCAGGATGCCCATATCCACCAAGCTGGTAATGGAGACAGTGGGAAAGTTCATATCCATGACAACATATCCTTTTTTATTGATTAGACAGTTGGAGTGAAAATATCAATCAATGTCGGGAGTATCCGGTTTGTAACTATGGAGACAATGCTTGTCACTGCTAACTAGTTGTCCTGTGTGCAGTAGGTAATGGAGAAATTTCAGTCATGTTTTTAGAGGGAAAAATGTCACTCAAGGTGTCTGAGTCTGTACAGAGCACTGCCAAACACTTGAGAGGAAACTAATACAAGGACCCTGAAAATGTAAGGGTGAGGTATTTAGGTAGATATTCTGAAGTTAGAAACAAGTCATGCAGTACTTACTGAAAACAAAGAATTAGCTTATCAAGAATGATGAAATAAGGGGAGTCGCATGAATGGCTACTGCCTGGCTACTGCTAGTGCTGGTCTCACCACAGCTTCACTCTGCTGGGATACAGTGCTCCTTTGCTTCTTCTCTCACTAGAAGCTAAACATTAGCACCAATCCCAAGATAAGAAGCAGGCCGTAGCCTGTTTAGTGATTCACAGTCTTGCCCCAGATGATGCAAGGGTCTGTAGGCTTGTTGTATCTTTTTCCTGGTAGATGTTTTGAATAGCAACCAGACAAATCAGGAATATTAAGCACAGAAACTCACTGTTCATCCAGAAACAGTCAGGAATCAATGCACTCTGCTTCTTGTGTTCCCCAGGAACAGAATATAAGCACAGATTCCAAGCTGTCACCTATAAAGCAGTTTTTAGGCTTTCTGGTGATCAGCAGTCTCCAGGAAATAATGTCTCTGTGCTTCTTCTCTCACCAGGAAAAATCAGAAGCACTAATCCCAAGATGAGTACTGAGAGGTGGAATGTGGGTTTTGTAATAACTGGTGGTTTTGCAGTAGATGTTTAAAGGTAAGATGAAAAAATGGGTTAATATCCTAAACAG
This sequence comes from Protopterus annectens, assembly GCF_019279795.1. Classification (NCBI taxonomy): domain Eukaryota; kingdom Metazoa; phylum Chordata; order Ceratodontiformes; family Protopteridae; genus Protopterus; species Protopterus annectens. Next base: position 536,107,219 of record NC_056737.1, on the reverse strand, counting down.
TGCATTGTGCACTAAGCAGTTAGATATGAAAAAAGTGAGTAACTTGAGCTTTAACTGTCTAAGTGGAGAGCCAGCAGTTTTAAAAGAGGAAGCTAGATTGAAAGGAGGTGGGCACTTTTGTATTGTGGTTCTATGGAGTACAGTGGAATGGCCAATAAATTTAAATAGTTGAAGGTGAGTGATTTCACCAAATGATAACGTTGTGCTTACTCACATCATCCAGTGAGAGGGGAGAGGGAAAGAGATATGTGGTCATATTAACATAAGGGGCAGTCAGCTAGAAAGAGAGTTGTGTTTAAGAACACAACAGCAACAGGGTGAGAGAGGTGGGAAAATATTCTGTCTGACTTACAAGAGACACAGCTGTGGTCTCTTTCCAAGTTTTAATATGCAATTAAAAGCATAATACAAGTAAAACACAGTGTAAGGAAAACATAGAAAAAGGCAATAAAGTAATACATCATACAAGAAATCAAAAGCAAACTAACCTTTCCCACACAGCAAGCTGTGGAAGAGTCTGGATGATAAGGGCCTCTAAAGGCTTGACTCACACATCAATAAAGGAAAAAAAAACTTGAATATGATTTTAGAATGGTAGCCTCCTGGCTCCAAATTTGAAACTTCTCCTCAAACATCAGCATCAGAAAAACTAAGGCTTTGATTTTTAGAACTAACCATTATTGGAGACAACCCTTCACAAATACTTGAAACAACCAAAGTTATACATCATTCTTATTGTTGCAGTAGCCTTTCACTTTCTGGGTTGTAACCTGCCCAGGATATGACAACCGGACAGTTTTCAAAAAGAACTGACTGCCTCCCACATCTCCACCCTGACTTCTGGTTGGTTAGCTCATTGGAGGGATATCAGCAGTTAGGGTATAAGACGACAAGTGCTTTCTTGCCACCTCAAGGGAAAGCAGATCTGAGGCTTCACAGGTGCAGCATTTTGCTACAGGCTTCATTTCTGGCAGATAAGTCTCTACTGGGGATCCCTTCCACACACAAAATAAATTTTCTGAAGAAAATGCTTTTTTTTTTTAAAAAAAGGTCTGTTTTTATAAGAAAAATGTACTGTTCTTGCAACATTTTAACTGAAGTGTTAAACTTACACATCAGGAAATATATTTCCAGGCATGAAATGTATTTTATATTTGCCTGTGTATACTTCATGTCAACATACCTTCACTTCTTGTTTTCTCTTAGTGTAGTTTCTGTGAAGGGGAGTTAGTATTATGACAGAGTTTTTGTGAATTGTTTGTATTTTACTTCTGAATTTTGAAGGACTGTGTGCAGGAGTGTGTTTGTGCTGCTGCTTGGAACGCTTGTCTGACAAATTACCTTCTGACTCTTCCCAGCAGTGCTAACCAGCAATCAAGCTTTTTCCTTGGGTACAGCATATAGAGTCTTACACCGATCCTACTGTTTCTACTCCTGCTGTCCCTAAAAAGTAAAAACAGAATAGGAGTCCTTGTGTACACCTCGTGCTCAGACAGTGCCTTAGCTACTTGAAGGTGAAACTGCAGTGGCCATTTTTTGTTCCTCTTATCATTCATTGTTTTTTCTGGGTTCCTCTGATATAGTCCTTTCTGCCACCATGGACAAAGTTTAGCCACTTCCTCTGCAGCTGTTCCAGTGTCCAATCTGGGCATAAGAGAATCATCAACTTTAGGTATAGGAGTTTTTTTGAGAGATTCTTCTTGGAGATGCTGGGGGTTGTCTCTTGCTTGAGATGAAGTGCTATCTGTCAGTCCCCTTTCAGGGATAAAGAAACAAAAAGTTAGATATTGCTCTTCTAAATACTTTTTATCTGTTCATAAGGATGATTTTCTTAACTTAGTCAGGAGTTTATTGCAGGCTTTCCATCCTGCAGAGTAGAACTCTTCACCAGGAAACTATCTAGGTTAATATATTCCCGAAGAAAATATGTCAGAGAATTCTGGCATAGCGACTAGGCTGTTTCTTTATCTGATTCTGAAATCCAAGACTGATTCAGAGGAATGTTTATCTTCCCCAACTGCATTAGAGGAGTTTTCCCTTTCCTAAGATTAGTTCCAAGATAAATGATGTATTTGTGGGAACAAGTGGATATCTTCCCCAAACTAAGGAGATGCTATGATATGCTGCAGATGGCTTTACCTTATGCTACACCCATGTTACCCAGACCCTCATCCTTCACTCCTCCAAAAAAGTCATGCTTTTTACATTTTTCTGTCACCGCTGGACTTGTGTAAGATTTGCTGGCAGCTTGTTTTATCTACAGCATTTGTGCTTATTTTATTGAAGCTTTTACCCTGGCATTTAGCCAACAAAACCATTTGCTTTGTTTTCATTCTGCATGCCTTACTATGCTTTTTTGCTCCTAGACTATACCTGGATACATCTGTTAGTTTGTGCTTTGGCCCGTTTGGTTACAGTCATTTAATCTGTGGATTCACTTTGTAAGAGACATGTTTCGTTTTTTCTTTCACATGATTATTTATTGGATTGCTGTCTGCAGTTTTTTTTAACCTCTAGTAGACATTTAGCTGAAATATTTTTGTAAGATCAAATTACATTTATATTCCGGTGCTGTGATCTGTTTCAGTTGTGTGTGACATACTCGTGGATCTCTCATGTCATATGGGATGGATAGGAAGTATTTGCACTCTAGCAGTGTTGTTTAGGGTTATATTCTAATATCAGGTCTGTGTGAAAGAAGCTGGATATTATATCCAACCCGCTGTTTGAGATGGCTTTAGCTTTTTTATTAGAAACTTGGTTGGACAATGCTGTGGTCCCATTCTTGTGGTTTTGGTGACTTCCTCCCAGTTTTTCTGTTATACAATAAGTTAGACCTGATCAGTCCAGCAGAGGGTTGTTGTTTTATCATTCAGTTGTTGAATACAAGTAGGTGAAAGGTTCATGGCTACCAACTTCTTTAAACTTACTTGCTACTTACTTGTGTATCATCCACTAGGGTATTGTGAGAGTTGTTCCTCAGGAGGTCACAGAGTTCTATGTCTCCTTAGCCTTGATGTTGCCTGGGGGACTTGTGGATGACTTGAAATTTATGGTGGACAAGGATTAGGTGGCTTCTACAAAATAATGCCTATGTTATAAAAGAATTTAGATTTGTTGAGGTTTTTGCTTTTGATAGCAAATTTTTGGCACAACTTGAACTTCGTTGTTGAGCTTGGACTAATGACCAGGGACTTGGTAGAATGAGTCTGATGGTCTGATAACATGGTTGATCAACATTAAGTGGTATATCCCATCGTTGGAATGATTAATTGCAAAAAATGTTGGTTTTCTCACCTCAGATTGTTTAGGTCCAGTACTACACCAACAACTGCAGGAATGTAGTACTAAGGAGATGCTTATTACCTATTATGAAGCATTTATTATAATAATTGTCATCTGGGCCACAAGTCCTGTACATTTGAGTTACTTCATGTTATGTGAACTGTGAATTCAGTCTTGTTCTCCATGAGTTGAAGAAGACTGGTTTAAGGTTCAAGCACAAGAGGTTCTATACTTGTATCTTTGACAGTATGGTTTTCCTGATCACTTTTTTTATGCCAGTCAGAGGTCTTCCAGAAGTCATCTGTGGACCTATCCCATGAGATCTCCAAGCCAGTAAACTGGCCAGCTGCGATCTTCCAGGTGGTTAGAATTCTGTGCACGTTATACATCCTAGCTACCCAGAAGGTTTTCTCCCCAAGTAGTGTGATCTAGCTGCACAGTTTTTTTTTTCTGCCACCCACCTTCCTTTGATCAAATTGGATTTTTTTGCACATAAGATCAGCAGAGTCTGTAAGAAGTCCTAAAATGTCTCTGTTGTGTTTGTGAGGATCTGAGTTTCTGATATCTGACTATGAGGACTTTCTTTCTTTAGTTTTCTCTATGACCCAGCAGTTCTGCTTCTACCCTTTCTTGACTGGTTTTGTCCCCTGCCCAGGTTAGTTTTGTCCAGTGTGTTACCAGTTCATCATAGCCTCTCTTTGGGTGTGGAGTATTTATATTTGTGCTAAAGGTGTCCTTGGATACTCATATCTTGAAAAAAGACTTGCTTAGATCCTGATAACCTTGATAATCATAGACCCATTTTAGGAAAGGTTCTTGAGAAAGTTGGATTCATATTTGCGAGAGAATGACATTAGTGACCCTTTACAGTCTGGCTTGCATGCTTGTCACAGCACTGAGATAGCCATTACTAGACTCTGTAGTTATCTTTTTATGGAAAGGGATATTACTGTGTTCTGGTATTATTGGATCTCTCATCAGCATTTAACACAGCGGACCCTGGAATCCTAGACTATAAATAAAATTGCTGCAGTACTCCCTGCTTGGTTCCCAACTGATTTGCTTCCTGTATGTCCAGATAAAGACAACAGTTTCAGAGATTACATATACTGATTCATAGTCTCTCACATTTGATGTTATGCACAGTGCCATTTTAGGTTCTTTATTCACTGTGTACTTCCTCCTATTAGGACATATTATTTGAATGAGATGTTTGGAGTATAATTGTTATACTGGTGGCACACAGCTTTACTTCTTTACTTGGGAATCTATGTCTAATGTAAGTCACCTAGGTGAAGACTTTGATTACATCAATACCTGGCTGAGAACTAATCACTGTAATATTAATATCTTGTAGCCTGTTGCCATGGCTCTAAATGCCACTGTGTGAGACATTTATCTCCTCCAGTTTTGTCCCCTGATGTCATCTGTAGCATTGACAAGATGGAGTTTGTATGGAATGTGAGTAATATGGATGTATTATTTTACCACAGTCTAACCCCAAAGGACCAGGTTTCTCTTAGTCATCAAATTGTCTTGCTTCCAGTTCAGGAAAATCACCCTTACTAAGCACTTTAATTCCACCTGCAGACCTCTGATTTAGTATATGTCGTGGCTTTCTCCAGTTTGGACAACTGTAATACCCTGTACATAGGGCTTCTAAGGGTGAAATGGATCACTTACTGGCAGTTCAAAACTGTGCAGCCTGGCAACCTATGGTTATCATTTACCAGCATATTATAATTCTGATTGAGCAACACTGGATTGCCAGTTTAATGGCAGATTATTTTTCAAAGTGCTCCTAAACATTTCATTCATACATCACTGAATTTGATAGCCACACTAATGCATTGGTTTATGCCGCTTGTTGGATGGTCTTTAGTAAAAAGCTTCATGCATTTTTTATTAACTACAAAGTCCCAAATTCTGATTTACTGTTATAGTGAACCTTGGCTCTAACTGATTGCCACTATTGAAGTGACACCCTTACCCATGTGTAAAAATGGGAAAGGCGTTTTGGATGTATGTATGGATTCTTACAAAATCAACTTTATTACAAAGTGGTTTCACCATAGTCATAACATAGAGATGCAGATATGGATTTTAATGCATGCAACATTGTGCATGCCAGGTGGTGCATGTTTTAAAGTTTGTGGATGGGTCTATAATAATTTATCGATTGTTGACTTCAGCAAATTTTCATATATATGAAAAATGTATGTAGGGAATGGAAGCAGTTGGCCAGCAGCACAAATTTGTGTTTTTCCCCATGGTAGTGTGATCTCAGAGTTGGTATATATAGTTAGAGGGAGTGAGGGGTGCAGCACGAACACTGGGGGTGTGTGGGGCAAAGCCCCTCACTTTGACTGGTTTTACATACTGTGGTGTCTCTTCCAGTGTTGTTTTGGCCAAGTGCTTAGTTTCCCTATGAACGTTCAGTGGTTATGGTTCGATGAAGAAAGATTCACTGAATTGAACCTTCAGTGAATTAATGTAGACCTGTTTGTGGATGCATTTCTCTGGTATTCCTACATTATATTACCAAGGGATACAGTTGGATGCCATTAGCAAAGGCAAACGTTAAGGATTTCATGAAGGATTTTAAGAATATTACTGGAACGACAGGGAAGAAAATCAGCAGTGTAGGTACCATGTGCCATTGTATAAACATTAAGGCCCCAAACTGTTCAAGGACTCTTGGGAATTCTGCCTGATATTTACCTGGGCCTCAGTTACTTGGAACCACCTTAACTGTAAGATCTTCTTGCCTGGTATTGGCTGTGTGAGCCTCAGATTATTGCAGTGTTGAGCAGGTGAAGTGAGTGAGAATTGTCCACTGAATAGATAGTAATTGGGAATGTAAAAAATTAATTGTAAGCAAGGATTTAGGCAAAGCAAATAGAGGATTCTCTGAGCTTTTATGCATATACATGTCTAAAAACATAGCTAGTCAAGAGATAATCTATAGTGTAAGTTATATTTTGTGTATAAAAATAACAATTAGAACCTTTTGGACCGCTAATGAACATATTTACTCTAATTCCTTTTCGGCGTTTGGTGTACAGTTATTAATCAAGAATGTGGATTTGCTAACTGAGCATGTAGTCTGGTAGTGGGATCATTTGGAGTCACAAACTAGATACAGTGCAGAGTTTAGCATATTATAAAACAGTACAGTCTTTACAGGAAATTTTTAACATTCAGCTGAACCTCAAAAAATGCATGGAACTCTTAAAAAAATTCACGTTTTCCTGTTTAGGAGCGAAAATTAAATTGAAGTATGTCTGTATACATACAGTCTTCAGTTGTCTAGAACTTATTAAGGATTGTTGTACTCTGTTTGCTGCAGCAGTGTATGTTCTGATATTGTTATCCTGAAGGGAGAGTGTAGGTTAGTAGGTTATTCCTAGGGAGCTGATTGCGTAGATCATTCGTAATCTAGTCACTACAGTTCCTATTACTAGCTATCCCTTTCCATAAGGGATTGTGGGCCAGACTTGGGATGTATTTACTGTTGCCCAGCCTTTCATCTAGGTTGTGTTTGAAGTAGGTTTAAAGAGCTACTTTGTTTAATATATAGGGAAAGTTTGTTTTAGAGGAGGGGAGTACTTTGGGGGAAGAGGTATCTGTCCCACCAACAAGTTTTGTTAATGTTTTGGTGAAGATTTAAATCACTTGTATTAGTATTGTTTCTGCTGACATGTAGGTGGTCACACAAGACATGGGTCATGTGAAGAATTATAGGTTAGGTAGGGGGTCACCCCCAAGAGTCTGTATGAGACTGAAGAGAGAGAGAGAGAGACCGAGATTTAACAGTCTTGCACTTAGAAGATATACCTTTGATGACCAGCTGGGTCAAGTAGAAAGATTTTGTCACAGTAATAGAAATATGGTGGTCAAAGGAGTATTCCTTGCCTGGAAAAGTGCCTAGAGCCTTGATAACTGTTATTTCTGAGAGGGGGAAGTTTTTAATGTTCTGTTTACCAAAGGTTAGGCTACTGTAAGAATTAAAATTTAACTTTGGGCCACAATCCTAGCACTATTTGTTTATATGTTAGTCCTCCTTGTAAAATCTTCATGTCTTCTGGCTGATGATCCCTCCAAGTTTGCACTCATCTGCAGACTTGTCAGCCAAAAGAACACTGACTTCAGCTTTGACATCAGAAAAGTTAATATCAAACAGGAATGGCCCCCATTACCAAACCCTAGGGGGCCCCACTAGTAACCAGCCTTGTAGCAGACATAGCCAGCTTTATACACGAGAGAACTAGCACTGGCTCTCATTTTCTGGTAGGGACACGTTTCCACTATTTAATTTAAGTTATTTTTGTAAAGCAAGGAAGTGCTATTCAAAAATATAGTAGCTGAATCGTCCTAAGGAGGAAGTGTTAGGAAGTGTTGAAGATTTGGCCATTCATCTTTTGTCCTACTGGTCTGTTTCGCTGTCTAGACAGCAAATCAGATGGATCATGGGAAGGAGGCACAAGATTTAAATACATTTGAAACGTTAAGGAATACATTTGACTTGGAGAAAGCTGTGCTTATCGGCATAAGCATGAGCTAAGTTTTTTTTAACACTTACTGGCAGGCAGCCAGATATTTTGGATGGTTAGCTAGTCATACGTCTCAGATGTCCTTGATTTTGCAGAACGTCCTTGATTTTGTCTGATATGCTTGCTCTGTCCCTTGTATTTTTTTCTTATTTTTGATTTTCTGGTAGACCATTGAGGATTACAGTCAGCCAAAAGTGCCAGATATCAGAGTTTCATGTTGTTTCTTCCCCAGAAAATGCTTGTTGATTCTAAACCTGTTCTGTTAAATAAGTGAATTAGATTAACATATAAAATACTGGCTTGTCTGTGGAGGAATGTAACTAGTAACTAATCTTTTCTCATTATTCTAATTTTGCAAGATTACTTGTGATTTGTGTAAAGAAATTTGGAATTTTTTAATGTGTGGTTACTGTTTCCACAGAACAAAGCTGGAATGCAATACATGGCCATCATCTTTGTTACAACCAGCTATTTGAAGTGTGTACAGAAGTATCTGTAACTGTCATATGGGGTGGCAGCTCTGTATTGAAAGTAATTGACCTTGACCTGTTCCTGGGTTTAAAGTGATTTGCCAGTGTTCATATGTTTATCTTTGCACCATAGCATATGGTGCATAATCTGTCAAACAGTGCTTCCTCCTTCAGGAAACATTTTTTACTTCTTTTTAACAGAGAAAGATACTTTTAAATTAAATGTTTTCCATACCCTGACTTCAGTGAGGAAAAATGAGCAACTGTAACTTCAGTGGCATCGGGGTAGAAAAACATGAGGTGCATCCAGAGATTTTAATGGGCACACTAGTGAGCATGCATGTGGGTTTCCATTTTAGTATCTGGGGACTCATCACACATTATCCCAAGATAATGTCACAGTAAGAAAAGCTACATTTATTCAGGCCATGGTTTAATAAAAAGTTTATGAAGCTTTCTGTTTTAAAAAATGACCAAAAAACATAAAAAGAAGGGCAAGTGGGGAAATAAATTACACCACTTGACTATCTAAATGAAATAATATACATAGAAACAGCAGCAAATCACTTTAAAACAGTTATTAGTTGGCTTTGCAGAACTAGTATGTGTTTGCAGGATTAATGTCATTTGTGTGAAACATCTTGGAATATGTGGCTGCTATATGAGCAAGAGAACTGAAATCCATTTGATTGGTGTATTTTTGTGTTAAATTTACAAGAAAAGACAGCAAGTCTGGAGATCCAGCACATTTCATACTGTCTGCATGGTGATGTGTATAGTTGAGTATAGAAAGCCCTCATCAAATCCTCTAAAGCTAGCTATAAAAGCAGAATTTCAGCAGATAGTAAAGACAACCAAAAGGCCTTCTATAGTTATGTAAAGAATCTCCATGGCAATACCCAGATTTGCTCTGAGCTACTGCACAATGGTACCTCCTATACCGAGCCAACAGATATTGCCAATATACTAGCTGACAGATTCAGTGCCAACTTTGCCCCTCCCCCACCCCAAAAAGACCAATCACAATACCAGTAGATTGCCAGCCACCCAGTATTACTGCTGCGCAGGTTTGAACAGCACTGTCCAAGGCCAAGAATACAGCTTCTATGGGACCTGACAATATCTCTGGCTGTATTCTACATGAACTACAGAGTGAACTGGCACCACTCTGTGTGCCCTCTTCAGTCACAGCGTCACCTCGGGCTTTGTCCCTGTCGAATGGTGCACTGCTACATTAATCCCTCTCCACAAAGGAGGAGCGACTGCAGACCCTGAGAACTATTGCCCCATTAGCCTAATGAGTCTGATATGCAAAGCTATGGAATGCATCATCATGGACCTAATAAACAAGGATATAGGACATCTCCAAACTCTGGATCTCACACAATTTGGTTTTGTAAAGGGTAGATCATGCCTGCTCAACCTGGTCAACTTCTTTGAGTCAGTCACGAGAGCTGTGGATGAAGGCAAGGTGGTTCATACAGTGTACCTTGATCTGGCCAAGGCCTTTGATACCATTCCCCACTCAGGAATCATAGAAAAACTCACTAAGCTAGGCATCAACCCCTGTATCACTAGGTGGGTTGCGAACTGGCTCACAGATAGAACCCACAGTGTGAAAGTAGCTGACCCCAAGTCAGACTGCTGACCAGTTATGAGTGGATTCCCACAGGATTCAGTCCTGGGTCCCCTCCTGTTTGGTATCAACTTCTCTGAAGTCCAGGCCAACACGAAGGGGCTCTGGCTGACAAAGTTTACAGATGATTGTAAATTGTTATTAACTCCCTAAGTGATGTTGACATCCTGCAGAAAGGCCTCACTGAGACCAATGACTGGTGCCAGAACCATGGCCTTAAGCTCAGTGGCAAAAAATATGTCATCATCCCCTTTGGGAAAAACTCTGTTCCCATGAATTACTGCATTGATGGTAGTGCACTGAACACAGAAGGTTTTATAACAGATCTGGGAACACAGGTTGACAGCAACCTCTCTTTTGACCACCACATTGCCACTGTGGTCAGAAAGTCCTTCTATGTGGCACATCTCATTACTAAGGGTTATGCATCCCGGAAGAAAGAGGTCATTGTCTCCCTCTGCTCTTCCCTCATTAGACCATTCATCTAGTACAATGCCATATTTAGCATGTACCTCACTAGACATCTGCAACAAGTGGAGAGGCTGCAAAAGTACCTCACAAAGATGATCTTAGGTCTTAAACAGTTGTCCTATATGGACCGACTCAAAAAACACCAGTTATTCTCTGTCGCATGTCACCCACTTAGAGATGATCAATGCTTGACTTAGAAAGCCATGTCTGACCCAGCTCTGTTAGAAATGCTACATCTAAAGAAATCTCAATCCCTCCACACCACATGCTCCAGAGACCTCGACCTTATTACCACAATCAACAGAACATGCTGAAGAGACAGATTCATAACCCAGAGCCTGCCCATGCAATGGAATAGACTTCCCATACATGTCGAACAGAGCACCTCACTTGCCCTCCTCTATAGAAATCTTGATGAGTGGATGGGAAATAGAAAATTCACCCCAGGGATCACTCCAGTGGCTCTACTCGACAGAGGCACTGGGAACTAATGTCAGGTGGCACGATGCCAGTGTAATCCTATGGGCTAGGCTTATAAACGTTCCAGTGCCATTAGCCTAGTACACACCTATGAACCTATGAGTGTTCCAAGATTAGTACAGGTGCTTAAAGTTAGGGACACTGCAGCTGTTACCTGATTTTACTACTGACTTTTCCGATGAGTCAACTAAGCAGCTAGGCACATAAGTGAATGTCCTTTATATGTTTGTCTAAAACAAGCACTCCTTTCACAGTACTGCTTGTATAAAGCTTTGCCAGACTACAGTACTTTACATGTGCATATCACCTCTATATTTTGCTAATATTGAACAACTTTCTTTCTTGAAATTTACTTCTCTGTGCTTTGTCCACACCATCTTGTACACTACTAATAAGGTAGGCAAACTACTCTCTTGTCATATTTATATCCTGTATACTGTGCATTCATTTCCATATATAAACTCATGAGTTTCTTTCTATAACTGTGGTTTCCTTTTCTGGCACTTTGGGACATTTGTATATGTGGACCTCATGATGTTTATCTTTCTTTAGCAAATTTATACGTGTCTGTTCTGTTTTATAATCATAACTTCCCTGCTAGTTTCTAGACTGTGTTTTTCCTGCTCTTCAGTTGTTATTCAAGAGGGTTTCACTATGTTGCATAGTCATATTTTAGACCGGAGTACTGTGCATTGATGGGTGTAGTAGTGCTTTAAGGTGGCTTACCTTTTGGAAGTGAAAGACCTGGTCCTGTAAGCCCTGACACTAAAAAAAAGTGATGATTCAAATAGATAACAGTACATTTCATAACTCATTTTAACACTTTTAATGCATTCCCCATAACATATTGGGCTGTACCTAGCCCCCAACCTCCTGTTATATTTACATGTAGTAACCCTGTGACTGATGAACCATGGATTAACAGGAATTTTCTGAAATATTGCAGTCTTGACTTTGTATATTTTTCTCCAGTTTCATACTTTATATTGGTCTTATTTTCAACAGATACTACTTTGAGACAGATGCTGAATTGTTTTCCTGTTCATTCTTTCCCAATTTTTTTTTAAAGTACATTAAGGGAACATGCTGAGTTATAGTTAACACAATTACATCATTTTATAACACATTCCAGTTTATGGTGGTTTCATTTACTTGGCGATTTCTGGGTGTATTGATTCATATGTCAGATTTCTGCTGCATCTTTTCTTGATCTCTTTTTCAGCATATTATGCCTGCCTTGTTTTTCATTTTTGTTTTTGTTTGTTTGCATATTTAAGTGGGTGGGTGGGCTAGTTAGAGGAACATTTTCAATTACATCATGGGCTAACAACAGAGGCAAAAAAGACCTTTATAATATATAAAATAGCATTTCTTTTTTTAATGTGTAAATATAAAGCAGAATCAAAACTATATCACACAATTTTCTGAGAATATTTGATGCCTTACAGCCTTTTCTTATTGTTGACCTTGACAGCATCCTGAATCTTTTTCAGTGTTTACAGCAGACCCAGACATTATGTATAATTTGTTAGGCTGTACTGGACCTCTGTGCACTTGTGCTCTGAGCTTTTCTGTTTTGTAGACCCATGTATTTACCTGTCTTGTTTGTATGTACCATAGAAACTAATTTTTGTTTGAATTGTTTGCAGTCTTATTAGGTCCTTAATTATCTTTTTTTAATATTTTATTTAAATAATCACTTAAGGCATAAGCAAACATTCATTTATATAAAAGAAAACAAACCATATTAACACATTCCCAGTTGCATGAATTATACATCACATATATTCTTTTGTGTATTTATCATCAGTCCAGCATTGTATAAATTGATCAGTGTCTGCCTTCCTTTAAACCTCTCTCCTCTCACAAAACATTATTCCGCTTTTATTTTTCCCACACTTTCCATTTTTTATGTAACTTGCTCCTACTCTTTTCTAAAGATCCCACTTCCAGTTTTTTTATTTCTGTTACAGTATTCAGTCCTTCAAATACAGTTGGTTTAGACTTTTATTTCTATTTTCTAGTAAGTGCTTTTTTGCCAGCCACCAGAATAAAACTTAACAAGGCTTGCTATGTCCAGGCAATTCAGATCTTTTGTTCAAACTAAAAAAAAATGTCCATAGCTACACCCTTTTGCTCACCCAATATTTCTGACAGAGTACTCCGTAGAGAATTTTTCAAGTCTGCCAACTAATTACACGCCTAAAACATGTTTTCCAGTTATCTCTTTCTTCCCCATCACACCTCCAACATTTGCTATGTTCCTGAGGAAAAATGTCATTGTAGGGAATAAAATATCCATACAAACAGTTCCAAGCAAAAATCCTAAATTTTCTAGACTTTGTTGCATATTTGGGAGCCATACATACATATGTCCCCCCTATTGTTTCCTTGTGAATTGCTTAGTCAATCTCTCTTCCCAATCTTTTCTAACCTCCTGTGATTGATTCCTATAGTTGCCATGCAGTATTTTATACATACCACTAATTATCCATTTTTAACAGCAGCTTCTGTTCTAGAGTCAACTGAAAAATCTACAAGAGCAGGTCTTTCACATAGGATTCCCCTATCTCTTTTGCTTTGTCTATATACTGATATAATTCCTTAATAGGGAAGGTAGTCTGTAGCCTGCAGTCCAAATGTCTTCTTGGCCTCTTTCCATTGTTATCTTTCCCTCTCTAGTTATTTACTTCCAATACAGTGGTTCATTTGCCAGCTTTCTCTAATAAATTCTAGCACCCTGTTGCCTATTCTCTGTATTTATAATTGCAGTCATCCTCATTGGCAAAATCTCCTTTCTGCATTCTTGTGTTGACTTGGTTCTTAGTAGGCCTTCTGCTACTTTGTGAACATAATATTCTGTATGGCTGCTGCTGTTATCATTAAGGATCTGCATCCAAAATTCTACTCTGTCATTATTTCTTGAATTTCCCCCTGCTTCTCCATCATCCCTTTCCATTCTGAATTATAGCTTTTTACTTGCGTTGTTTATATGAGTCTTCACTGTGTAGCTGTAAAATTTCTCCACAAATCTCGTAATTCTAAACCATCTTGTTTTAGTGGAAGGATCCACTTATCCCACTTGACCCTTGCCATTTTCCCCTCATAGGTAAAGTAATTTAACTCTATTAATTACTGTCCACAACTTCTCCTCTGGTTGATAAAAATCTGCCTGACCTGCATACAAAACTAAAGGGACTAAAAACATTTTTACTGCTTGTATCTTGCTTTCCATTTCCAGATTTCCACTTTCTCGGTTTTTGTATTGTCTTTTGTTTAGTCTTTTTCCCACATATCTTTAGCTGCCACAACAGAAACCTTTTTAATCTTTACCCCATAAATACTTCATTTTATTGTGTCCCTATAAATATGGGAATTGATGAACCAATTAATGTCTGGGTACATTGTTTGTAGCTATAGTCTTTGCTTTGTCTTCATTAATTTTGTATCCTGAAAAGCCTTGAAAATGCCTCAAAATGTTCCACGACACCAATGTATCCGTTTCTGTTTTTGTCAGGTACCAAATAATATTGGCTGCAAATAAAGCTAACTTTTCTAGATTGCCACACCAATTATATCCCTGAATTTCTGAGTCCCTTTTTTTTTTGCAAGTGGCTCATAATATAATGCAAATAACTAAGGGGAAAGAGTACACACCTGTTTGATTCTTTAGTTCAGAATCAACTTATCAGTGAGGAATCCTCACTCTTTAATTTTTGCCTTAGATCCCTCATATAGCCTCCTAATTAACCTTATTATTTTATCCTGGAATACAGATGCTTCCATTGTCCTGTTCATAAAATCCCAGCTTATTCTGGTGAATGCTTTCTTTACATCAAGACCCACCAAAGACAGCAGCATTTTCTTTTATTTTGCTTCCCTCTGGATCATCATCATCATCATCATCATCATGTTCTATTAATGTTGTCACATGTTTGCCTCCATTCCACATTGATCCATATCTGTCAAATTTGGCAAATCATTTGCCATTCTTTTAGCTGTTATGGACATAAACACTTTATAATCATGGTTTAAAATTGAAATGGGCCTATATGAAGCTGGATTTGATGGGTCATTACTGTGTTTAGGTATTGCAGCCACCACAGCTTTCATCCAGGATGTTGGTGCTTCCCCTTCTTTTAAAATACTGTTAAACAGTCCTTCCACATCTTTGACTTTCTTCGTCCCAGCTTTTAGATTTCTGCAAGAATACCATCTATTCCTGAGACTTTCTTGTAGATTGATTATACATTACCATTTTTATCTCATCCCCTTCTATCTTAACTGTCAATTGTTGAGCCTCATCTGTCTCTAACCTTGGCATACTCAAGCCTTCCATAAGTATTTCTATTTGTACTCTTAACTTGTTTTCCATATTTCTTTGTTTTTTTTTACATTTCATAAAATCTTCAAAATATCTCTAATACCTCTACAGATCTCTGTTTATTTTTCTTGTTATATGCTTCCTACATTTGGCAACAGCTGTTTCTCCTTTCTTTTGCCTAAATCATTGTGCTAAAAGGGTTTGTGCATTAGAGTTATCAAAATACATTTGCTTAAAAGCAATCTTTCTAAACTTATGCATATTATCCAGATAATCCCTTATTTTCTCTTAAACATGGTGCAGTTGCTCCTTTTCTTGTTCTGTGAGATTCCCCTTATTTTCAATACATTTGTCACCCCTCAAAATAATTCTTGTTACTTGTTAACCACAACTGTCTTTCTTTTATTTCTACACCGTTTTTAAACCTCACATTTATTTTATTCCACTCACTAGATAAAATTTATGAAGATATTTCCATCTTTCCTAATAATTCTGAAATAGTTTCCATTACCCATTCTTTAATTCCTCTGTTTTTAACAAATAGGAGGGGAAGCGCCAGTGCCTAATTTTTACTTCATTACTCTGCATTGTTATCTCAGTTGTTATTGAGGCATTATCTGAAATAGTTATTTGGATGTGTGCCAAAATGACCATTAAATGCACATGTTCTGATGAAATATAAATTCTATCTAGTCTAGCATAGTTGTACCTTTGGGAGTAATATGTAAATTCTCTTGAGTTCCTATTACTGCATCCACATCTTCCATACCAAATATTTTCATAGAGTATTTCATAAATCTGCCCTCTTTTGTTGTATTTCCTTTCTAGGTCGCCTAGATACATATTTGGTATTGTAAATCAGGTGCCAGTCCCTACCTGTAAGTAATATTAACTGCTGAAAGCTGATTATTTTTCCCAAAATTTCCTAAGCTCCATAATACAATAAATATAATAATAATATATAATATAATAAAGCACTTTTAGGTGAAATATTAGGTGAAATATAAATACTTGCCAGCAAAATCCCCCTTTCTGGCCAGTTGCATCTTACTACCATACATCTGCCATTGTTGTCTGTTTCCCTCTTCTATCACTATTGGAGCTACTGTAGCAGTTATTACAAGTACTCCCGTTTTTCTTGACATTCTGCTGAATATATATCCTAAAATTATTTCTTTATCAAATTCATATGCTCACCTCTTTCCAAATTTTCTCCTGTGGCATTGTTGTTTGCACTCTGCATTTCTTAATGTAATGGAATACTCTCCATTTTTTGTCTATACCTGTGAGGCCATTTACATTCCAAATAATATGGATAGTATTGCTGTTGTAAGAAGTTATTATAACTACCTATTATACAGGTTGTCTTTTGTAAATGTGTATTTCCAGCTCACCCACTAATGTTTGAAAGGTTGATATTTTATGCAGTTGTCTTTTGTCATCTTCATTTGAACCCATGTCACATTTTACAACACTTTATGCTTTAATGAAAACCCTAAAAAAAACAACCCCCAGAACACCCCATAACCTGTTATGTAAAACAAACACAAAAACGGTGTATATCTCCATATAATGAAGTTTAATCCTCTTGACTGGAACAACTGTTCCAAATCACCAGCTACACCCACAGGCTCTTCCTAACCAAAAATTAAGGTTATCCATACTAAAGCGCAGGTTACAACTTGTGCTCCTACTTACACTAATTGTTGTCTGTTTTTGTCTTATCTTTATTCCCCTCCCAGATGTGAAAAACAGTTTGTATGCTTTCTGAAAACATTACATTTTCACTTTAGAAAAATACCACTGGCTATCTTTAAATAACACTTTAAATAACACTAAATTGTACATTGTGCTAATAAATGCATTGATGTGTTTAGATACCAGGAAACTGCTGCCTGTTATTCATTTCTAATATTTTCAGACTTTATTTTTTACTAAGCTGCTTGCCGCTGTACCTTTTATTTTTTCATTTCTCCCAGCAAACAATGTCTAGAGCTCTTTTGAGATTTATTGCCTAGACATGTAGTCAGCTTGCCTCCATGGAAACAAAAGAACAGAATGCATGGCTACCCCCAGCTGCAGACTTCTCAACGCACACTGAAAATGTAATTGCTAATGGAAAACTTTTACATTCATAGTGTTCTCTTATTCTTAAAGCACAAATGCTTACACAAGAAACATGTTATTAGATTAAACCAAGTTCATTAATACAGATACTCACCTATGCAAAAGTAAGAGGAAGCATCTCAACTCTACATATATTATAATCAGTGTGCTTTTATACTCCATCCCAGCAGCCCAAGATTACAGCATATTAACTTGAGCATGGTTTTGCCCAACCTTTCTTCTCTTCTTACATTGTAATATATCCATTTCTTAAAACTACTAAAGAAAAAAACAAGTGTTTACTTTATTATCTTTATCACATATAGCAGTCACTGAAAATGCTTTACTATATAACGTAGTTTATATCATGAATTTGTTTTACAAAAACTAAGAACAAAAGTTGTTTTACTTATTCTCTTTTTTCCTTTTAGTGTCCTTCATTGTGAGCATTAATGACATGATGTGGGGTATTTAATGCCTTTCAGTCCCCTCATTAGCTTAATAAAGTTAACAAAAATCCATTCTTTCTTGACCACTTTTTCTTCTAAAGCTGTATTTCACAAATGTGATTGATGCTTTATAGTCTCACATTTATTCACCAATTTCATTGTTACCGGTCTTCCTATTCATCTTCATCTTCCAACCCCATACTCTGGTTCTAGTCCAAGGTAATCCTGATTCTTCCAGTCAACTCTTGTGATTTTTTTCTCTCTGTCAAGCATTATCGTTTTGAAAATTGGAGAATGTCACACTGGCAAAACCTCTCTGTGAGCTTTATTATCAGAGTAACGAGAAGCATATCCCCCTTCTTGTTGATGGTTCATCTTTTGTTGCAAAAATCTTTGTATTTCTTCCTTAACCTGTTCTGTATCAAAAAATGACATTACTCCTCCAGGAAAAAAATATTCTGAAAACAGCTGGATACAGCAGTTTGAATCTCACACCTGCCTGTCAACAGTCCCTGAGTGTTAGGATAGTTTTGTTTCTCTTCTGCCTGCTATACAGTTAATAATCATTTTCCACAAGTACTCTACTATCTCCAATTTTTAATATGTTGCCCTTCTGCCACAGTTTTGTCAGAATCAACTCTTTCTGCTATTATGATTGCATCATTATTAATACTGGTCTTGGCTGTTTTCTCATGGCCAGGTTTTGAGCATACACACAGTGTACCCTTTCAGTTAACTCCTGCTGTGGAATACCAGTCCAGTTACTTATTTGTGCTTTCATAAAATTTACATGTAGTAACCCTGTAACTGATGAACCATGGATTAACAGGAATTTTCTGAAATATTGCAGTCTTGACTTTGTATATTTTTCTCCAGTTTATACTTTATATTTGTCTTATTTTCAACAGATACTACTTTGAGACAGATGCTGAATTGTTTTCCTGTTCATTCTTTCCCAATTTGTTTTAAACTACATTAAGGGAACATGCTGAGTTATAGTTAACACAATTACATCATTTTATAACACATTCCAGTTTATGGTGGTTTCATTTATTTGGCAATTTCTGGGTGTATTGATTCATATGTCAGATTTCTGCTGCATCTTTTCTTGATCTCTTTTTCAGCATATTATGCCTGCCTTGTTTTTCATTTTTGTTTTTGTTTGTTTGTATATTTAAGTGGGTGGGTGGGCTAGTTAGAGGAACATTTTCAACCACATCATGGGCTAACAACAGAGGCAAAAAGACCTTTATAATATATAAAATAGCATTTATTTTTTTAATGTGTAAACATAAAGCAGAATCAAAACTATATCACACAATTTCCCTGGTATAGCAGAAGATGTCAGGTTTTCTCTGTGTGCTCTGTCCTCTAAATCTACCATTTTTTGAAACATCTCTTCTTGGAACAATCTTGTACTCAGCATTTTCTTCATTTTGACCTGGTTTTTTTTTTTTAGTTTTATCAGTTTATCTGAATAGCTGTTTAAAGCTTTTTCCATTTTTCTGGGTCTATATTATAAGCTCGAAGTGACATATATTCGAACACCTAAACGCTGACACGTAAACAGCAAAAGCTGAAAACAGCAATCTTCCATGAATGTTTTCACAGGGAAATAATTTGCTTGGTTGTTATCGGGAATTGGCCTTTTCTCCAATGTAGAGCGATCTTAGAGTTGGTATATTTAGTTGGGGGGGGGGGGGCAAAGCTCCCCATTTGATTAGGGTTTTAAAGTTTGTTTTTCTGTTTGCCGGCCAAGCAAGTTTTCCTTGTGAAAAAATTTGCGGAAGTGTCCATTTGTGGTTTTCAGTTTTCACTCTTTACATGTCAACCTTTAGGTGTTTGAATATATGTCGCTTCGAGCTTATAATATAGACCCCATTTTCCTATCCTTTTTATTTGAATTGATGTACTACTTAAGTGTTTCATTTATTTTAATTGGGCCAGAGCACACTGGATTTATATTTTCCACTTAATTTTTGAAAGTCATCTCTTTCACCAAAGCTGGAGCTTGCACTGCTTTCTGCTGAACAGCTGCAGTATCCTTCCCAGTCAATACTTATAGGATAAATATGAGAAAAGTATGGATCCAATTTCAGGCAATTATGTAAAGTAATTAAAGAGGAATATATAAGGGGAAATGTAAAACATTATTGGGCTTTCAACTGTCATACCCATACATTAATGTTAAAGTGGCTTGGAAGTGAGTTACTATAGTAGATTGCTTGGAATCAATGATATGAAAAACTTTAGTATGAAAATATTCTCATAATTTTGTAGATCAATGAACATTTTTAATATGTTTTCTCTAAAGCTAGTCTTTCCTTTGCGATATAACACCAAGTTTTAAGCATGCTTTGTTTGAATATGGGTTTTTCTGCCATATATAGTAATTTTTTCTTTTCATAATTATAGAAGATGAAGGATTTAAAAAAATATTATACTAAATACTTGTAAAGTCGCAGTCTCTGGCATGTTGCATTGCTATTTTTAATTTAATTTGATAAACAATTATTTAGTCTTTCTGCCAAAATGCATAACTTTCATCTGTACAGCCAGGTGATGTTGACTATCTTGTAATATTCCTTCATTCTGACAGAACCTTTGGATTTTATCTTTATATTATTTTTAAGTTACTACAAAAGTTTTCATTACTTTACAAATATGACTAAAGTTTAGTCTGATTTTTAATGGGACATAAAATTCAAATGTAAAGAAGAATGTTGGATTCTTTTTTACACATCGGCATGTGACAAAATGTATCATGACAGACCTACTTCTAAATCCCGAAATCCAAAAATCATTAAGACTACAATCTCGAGACGAGAATCCCGAAGCAGGAAACACTGAACGACCAAAGTTTAACCAGGGCAAGTAAACACTTTCCCAACATGGGGAATTATGCCCTTTCTCCACAGTAGTACGGTCCTGGAGTTGGTATATATAGTTAGGGGGGTGGGGGGGTGAAGCCCCCCACATTGGAGGGTTTGGGGGGAATAGCAGCCTACCCAGGTGGTTTTTAGCTGGTGTGGTGAGTATTCATGTTTGTTTTGGGCAAGTGTTTACTTGTCCAGGTTAAATGTCAGTCATTCAATGTTTCCTGCTTCGGAACTCTCGTCTCAGTATTGTCGTCGTGATTTTTGGATTTCGGGATTTAGAAGTAGACCCATCGTGACATACTGCTTCTTGACTAATTTTTGCTTTCATTTTGTTTTGTTTTGGGTTGTAAATGACCAGCAAAAAAAGTGAATCAATGTGCATTGAGTTTTGTTGACTTTGTCAATTGGTTAACACAGCGCATAACTTTTTAATTACCCTGGTTAATTTATATTGGAATAGACTTCTTATACACTAAAAATCATAGTAAAGTGGAAGGCATAATTACACTAATTACAATTACAACATAATTTGGATTGCTCAAACAACGCTGGTTCCGTTCCGTTTCCTGCTGTGTTGGTTTCGTACAAACCTGGAGGTTGTCCTGCATTGTTCTTGGTTGCTTATTAGTTTCTTGTTACATGGCAGAAGACGTAGGAACCTCGGATTTCAACAAGACACCCAATATTCTTATTGAAGATGACAACGGAGATGACGACGCACCGGTAACACGAGGAGAATTTAGGCAAGTGATTTGCCTACTCTCGCAACTGAGTGGGTTACTAACTAAAGACAATATTACCAATGACATGGTACTACCACCAAACCAACAGGAACTTTTAGCCGATAAGGAACCGACGGTTAAAAGGAAAAGACTTTCCACAGAAGTGTTCGAAGAAGACCGGGTGCACAACCAGAGTTCGCAGGGTATACGAAATAAAACCCCATACTCAAACCCGGGTCAGCAGAACAATGATTTCAGTTTGAAAAAATGGACAAGCAAACATTTTATGTTTGCACAAGGTACTGTAAAACAAAATTATAATGTGCAAAACAACAATATTGAACATTTAGTAACTGAATTAAACAACAAACTGTACTCGTACAAAACGGCCCAAATGGAAATTGATTATTTGACTGAGTGCATAAGGGTTGAACGTATCCCAAAAGGGCTACGGTGTAATAGACTGCCAAACAATGCACAACCGGGCACTAAGTTATTTGATGAAATTACTGCTTTGTACAACAAAACAGGGATAGAAATGTTGAAATTGATGATCAATGATTATGAAAATAAGGCTGCAGTTCTGTTGAATGATATTGACAAATTGAATGAAAGTATAACAAATAACAGGAATTTTAGTGGGGTAAAGCGTGATTATGAACAAGCATTTAAAGAGGTAGATGATCATTGTAACAGAGTAGTTATGAGGAAAATAAAAAAACTGGAAAGAGATCTAGAAGAATACAAAAATGGTACAGCATATTGTTTTAATAAAAAAAGTAGAATTGCCTCAATAAGACCAAATTACCAGGAGGGAGTATCCAACAATGAAATTAATGGGAATGAAAATAATGAATGGATAGAGGTTCCCAGAAGGAGTGAAAGGCTTGCACAAAAAAGTAATTATGGCAACAAGCAGGTTTTTCAGCAAGCACCAGGAAGACAAGTGAATCGAGAAGTGAATCAGCCAATGCAAATGTGGAGCAGATTCAGGAGATAACTACTAACAATTCTGGGGTGATGGGAACAAATGACCTTGAAAACCAAGATAAGAATATCCACACAGCTGCCCATGTATGCACAATAGCAAAACAAGATAACCTCTCCATATACAATTTTACAGAGGTGGAAATTAATGAAATATTTTTTGAACTTTTTAAAAAGGGACTACATTTTGTACCTGACACCCCTACAAATATTACTAACACTATTATTGATTTAAAATTGTTTATGAGGCAATTAAACCTAAGTATTTATTTTGGTAATATGCAAAATAAACAACAAGGTTTGTGTAGGAAAAGCACATTTAATCCCCCACTACACTCTTCACTGAAGATATATGAGGAATTAGTAGAGAATGAATTTAGAAAATTAAACAGAGAAAGTAAACACAAAGAATCCAACAATTTTCCAGATGAATATAATAAGCTATTAACATTTTTGAAAAAGGAGAGAATAAGAGTGATGAAAACTGATAAAGGGGGTGGGGTAGTGCTTATGTACCAACAAGTATATGAAACATTTATTCATAACATGTTGCATGACACGGAACAATATACACAAATCTCCATAAATGAAAGAAACATAGCCTACAGTAAAATTAAGTACTACCTAGAAGATCACCTTCTGCAAGGAGCAATAAACGAACAGCTCTTTAATTACCTACTAGTACAAAAACCACTAACTCCTATTATTTTTGGAATACCAAAAGTTCATAAGGGCCTACAACCTTTAAAATTCAGGCCGATAGTAGCAGGAGCTAAAGGCATCACGGAACCTTTAGGAAAATACATCGACAATATGACTAAGAAATGCATAACATCATTAGAATGTATCTGCAAAGACTCATGGGAATTTTTAAAAGGAATAAAAAATGAGTTTTTTGCAGAAACCCAATTTTTGGTTACTATTGATATTGTCGACTTATTTCCAAGTATCCCACATGAAATAGGACTTGAATGGTTTAATGAAATGTTAGTCAAGCTTACGAACTTCAATGGCGACACCATTAAGTTAATAGTGGAGTTTATGGGTATCATTTTAAACAACAACTTTTTAATTTTTAATGGAGAACTTTTTAAACAAAACAAGGGTGTAGCCATGGGAACACCGTGTGCATCAGCATATGCAAATCTTGTCTTGCACCATTGGGAACTGGAATTTATTTTTGTACCAAATTGGGTCCAATATATTGTCCACTACAAAAGATTTTTGGACGACATATCCATTTTATGGAAAGGTACTTACTATGATTTTATTAATTTTATAGATTACATCAATGAATCTACGAATTTTTTAAAATTCACTTATGAAATCAATTCAAACCAATTACACTATTTAGATATTAACTTAATGAAAAATAATGAAACCAATAACTTTGAATCTAGTGTCTATAGAAAGAGTACCTACTCCAACATGTTTTTACATTTTGACAGCAGTCACCCATACTTTCAAAAAAAGAGCATTCTCAAAGGCCAATTAATTAGGGCATCAAGAATTTGTAGTACAGACTATCTATTTCAAGCAGAAATAGAATATTTAAAGACCCTTTTCCTAGAGAAAAAATACCCTTTAAGTCTGATTAATGCTGTAATAAATGAGATTACAATAAAAAGAAATGAAAAATATGCCCCACTCTTAAATACTGAAATAACGAACAACACAAAAAGAATTGAAAATAAAGAAGAATACAAAAATCAAGCATTTGCATACACTTTCAGCAGTGACAACAAAGAAATAGAAGCCATTATTTTAAAATACTGGCCAATATTATCAAACAATTCGGAAATTAATAAGATAATTCCAACATTACCAAAATTTATAAGGAAGAAGAATAATAACCTTAAAAATCTGTTCGAAAAAGAAATAGGTAACAACTCAAATACAAAATTAATGAGGGGTACCTATAAATGTGGGGCTTGTAATCAATGTAATTTTATGCTGAATGATACAGGTTTATACTTAAAGTCAAGAAAGATAGGGCTATATTCACTAGGACATTACAATTGTAATTCGAAGGGCATAATATACCTAGGAATATGTCAGCATTGTTTATCTTTCTATATAGGAAAAACAGAACGAACATTGAAAAGAAGAGTTTACGAACATTCCTACGAAATTAAAACAAAGAAAGAAACAAATGCATTCTTTAAACACTCTCTAATATGTAAACAAATGAATTTGAAATTCTTAGTACTTGAGCAGGTAAAAAATGATATTAGAGGGGGTGACTGGGAAACATCCCTGGAATACAGGGAACTAGTTTGGCAAATCAAGCTGAATGCTGCAAAAGCACCAGGGATGAATGAACAGGTCAGCATAAGTAGTGTATTAAAACAGAGAAGGGCAAAGCTATAATAGAACAATGTTTAATGTAAAAACACTTAGGCACTAGAAACATAGGTTTTAAATGGTTTTATGATTTTAAATGTTGGACTTTTTTATTTATTTATATAAAACAAAGTGTAGAATATGTAACTCATAATCATTTATTAATTATTTAATATGTATTTATTTACCACATGAAATAAATTAAACAAACAAACATTTATTTATATATTTATTAAATATTTATCAAATAGACAAATAAATATTTAATATTTATTATTTATCAGGTTATTATTTATTATTTATTTAATATTTTAATAATTAAAATTAGAAATTATTTTAGATATACATTAAAAGTATAAAAGTAAAACTACAAAATGGGCATATATAACTTCATAGAGGTATATATTAGTATGCATAACAATTATAATAAATTGAAGTAGACACAAAATCAAACATTTTATAGTTAGATAAAAACGAATAATTTTAAACAAAGAATAAAAAGTAGCACATTTCCATAAAATGCAAATACACTAGTGTAATAAAATTGACCCAATATCAAAAGATGGTAAATACTATACATGACAAACCCCTGACAACGCTTGCTGCTGCTTATTTAAACAAAGGAGCCCAATACAATGTAAAAAAACTAGTTGAATTCATCACAGAAACAGTAACCTTACCATAAGAAAAACAGTTCACAAAAGAGAGAATGGGTTAAGGAATGTAAAACATGTTGCAAAATAATGGCAACATCTATCAATTCTCTAACTTTTTAAAAAATATTTTAAGAATTTTAACATAACTGATTTTATAAAAGGAATACAACTTTAACTACAGGAATTCCTTAAAAAGTCCTAATTGAAACACTTAGATAATTAACTAAGCAACCAGGTGGTATATAAGGACACAGGTTGCAGAGCAAAAGTATCTTGAAAAAGCCCGGGAGAGCCCGGGCGAAAGTGCTTGACTTATTGGATTTTACTACTGTGTTCACGTTGTTGTCCACTGTTGGTATTAACTTCATCTATCATTTTGTGGTTTACTTGTTTTACTTCAATAAATTTGGATTGCTCAAACAACGCTGGTTCCGTTCCGTTTCCTGCTGTGTTGGTTTCGTACAAACCTGGAGGTTGTCCTGCATTGTTCTTGGTCATCATGACAGACCTACTTCTAAATCCCGAAATCCAAAAATCATTAAGACTACAATCTCGAGACGAGAATCCCAAAGCAGGAAACACTGAACGACCAAAGTTTAACCAGGGCAAGTAAACACTTTCCCAACATGGGGAATTATGCCCTTTCTCCACAGTAGTACGGTCCTGGAGTTGGTATATATAGTTAGGGGGGAGGGGGGTGAAGCCCCCCACATTGGAAGGTTTGGGGGGAATAGCAGCCTACCCAGGTGGTTTTTAGCTGGTGTGATGAGTATTCATGTTTGTTTTGGGCAAATGTTTACTTGTCCAGGTTAAATGTCAGTCATTCAATGTTTCCTGCTTCGGAACTCTCGTCTCAGTATTGTCGTCGTGATTTTTGGATTTCGGGATTTAGAAGTAGACCCATCGTGACATACTGCTTCTTGACTAATTTTTGCTTTCATTTTGTTTTGTTTTGGGTTGTAAATGACCAGCAAAAAAAGTGAATCAATGTGCATTGAGTTTTGTTGACTTTGTCAATTGGTTAACACAGCACATAACTTTTTAATTACCCTGGTTAATTTATATTGGAATAGACTTCTTATACACTAAAAATCATAGTAAAGTGGAAGGCATAATTACACGTTGCCATCATTGTCATTATTTTTTATTGTTTCTTTTTGGGGTTGGATGTCATATCAAC
Organism: Protopterus annectens; assembly: GCF_019279795.1. Taxonomy (NCBI): domain Eukaryota; kingdom Metazoa; phylum Chordata; order Ceratodontiformes; family Protopteridae; genus Protopterus; species Protopterus annectens. The sequence goes on along the minus strand of NC_056737.1, from coordinate 536,080,678 downwards.
TGTTGCCACCTCGCTCTCTATTCGGTGCCACACTCCTATTCATCTCTCATGGCTTGGAGTCTCTATTTTCTCTTGTCTTCTTCCAGATCTTACTTACAGATCATCATTGCTTTTCTGCATGTGACTGAACCACCATAATCTGTTCTCAATGACCACCTTTTCTGCTTTGGTTTTTGCTTTGATGCCCCCACTTGTTTGTCTGTGCACAGGATGGTATTGCATCCTACCATCCATATCAGGTACTTCATCTCCTTATCTCCATCATATTAAGTTTCCTCAACTTTTTTGCCTTCGATAGTCAGGTTTCAGTACCTTACAAAAGCACCAGCACACAGCTGTATGATTGCTCACTTTTCACTTTTTCCTTTCCTTGTTTTTTCTTGCTCTCCCCTCCCATATAACCTTCCTTGTATTATTTTCCTTGTTCCTTAGCAAATTTTTTGTTGCTACGGGTTTTTATTTCTGTGCCTGCTGCCTTCCTGAATGCTTCTGATAACATGAGAAAAGATGTCATCTTAAACTTATTTACATAGATTAGAACTTCACTATGTTTGGACCTAATGATGTCAAGAAATATGTATGCAGTTCCACAACTACTGACCTATAAAATTTAGTCAGTTTCAGGGACGCCTGTTCCTCCTTTAGACTACATTCTTGACAAGCACTGTTTTTTTGTATATCATTTGATAGACATAAAACACTTTTCTTGTTTTCTTATCAATCTGATCCGGGGCTTTTTTGTTTTGGGACCAGTCACTGATACCACAATGTTATTAAAACAGGGAGGGCAGTATGATTTATAGCTTGAACTTTATTCCTAAATGTCAAAGCAGTTTCTCGTATTAGTTTTAGTCTTCTAAGATATTCCTTTGTAAGTTTTGTTCTCATCTGTTTGTACTGATTTTTGCCACTCCTTCATCTGTTCCCAGATTTATATACTCCATCTTTTCCTAGTTCTTTGATACTACAGTCCTTCCCATTTGATATTTTCTTGATGTTTCAGTTTTCCTGCTACAAATATTGCTTTTGCACATTTGTCACAAAAAAAAGTTTTAACATTTGTAAGATGAACTATACAGATTTAGATTGTTCACAAAAAGCAGATGAGATGTCGTTTGACAGGATTTTTTGTGTGTGTAACCATAGCCTAATCTGTTAAGTAAAAGACTGAAGTCGAGGCAAAATAGTAATGGTGACAAAATGTCAACCCTGGAATATTCCCCAATGAATTCGTACATCATACTTAGTAACTTGCCTTTTTTGTGGTGCAGTTGTAATGTGATGGGCCACTTTTTCATAGTAATTGCAGTGTAACTTATCATTGTGTGATTATTCTTAGTTCCATGTTATTTTCTTTTACCCCCCCGCTCTATTGCTATGATTACATTTTTATGTAGATGATTTTAGATTCTGTCTGAATCTATTTCTCCCTCTCTCTATACATGTATATATGTATAGGTAGGTACTAGGCTATTGGCCTTAGGGCTTATATAAGCCTAGCCAAAAAGGTACCCTGGCTTTCGCCACCCAAGAAAATTATTTTCCTGTGCCCCTGACGAGCAGAGCCCCGCAGGTGATCCCCGGGGTGAATTTCCTATTTCCCATCCAATCATCAAGATTTTTCTTGAAGAGTGCTAATGAGGAGCTTTGTTTGATATAGATAGGTAGTTTGTTCCAGAGAATGGGAAGTCTCTGGGACAGGAATCTATCCCTCTAGCATGTTCTGTTTATTGTGGTGACAAGGTTTAGGTCCCTAAAGTGTTTAGCTCGGAGGGATTGAGATTTCTTTAAGTGGAGCATGTCCAACAGCTCTAGGCTTGACATAGCTTTGTATGTTAGGCAGAGATCACCTCTGAGTAGGCGATATGCAACAGAGTAAAACTGGAGTTTTTTGAGACGGTCTGCGTAGGGCATCTGTTTGAGGCCGGTAATCCTCTTTGTGAGGTATTTCTGTGACCTTTCCAGTTGTAGATGCCTTGTCAGGTACATACTAAAAGGGGTGCTGTACTGTATAATGGGTCTAATGAGTGATGAGTAGAGGGGAAAAAATTACCTCTTTTTTTCCTGGATGAGAAACCTTTTGTGATGAGTTGTGCCGCGCAGAAGAATTTCCTGACTACTGTGGCAGTGTAGCTCATGGGTACAGAGTTTTTACCAAAGGGGATGACTTTTTGGCATTGAGCTTAGGGCCATGGCTTTGACACCAGGCATCTGTCTCAGTGAGGCCCTTTTGTAGGATGTCCACATCGTTAGGAGTTTTGATTATGGCTCCTAGTTTGCAGTCATCTGTGAACTTCATTAGCCAAAGACCTTCTGTGTTAGCCTGTACTTCAGAAAAGTAGATACCAAACAGGAGAGGACCCAGGACTGAACCCTGTGGTACTCCATTTGTCACTGGTCTGAAGTTGGATTTGATGTCTGATACTTTCACAGTGTGGGTTCTGTCAGTGAGACAGTTGGCAACCCATCTTGTGAGATAGGGATTTATACCTAGTTTAGTGAGTTTGTCTATAATTCCAGAGTGGGGGATGGTGTCAAAAGCCTTGGCGAGATCTAGATAGGCTGTGTGAACCACCTTACCCTCATCTACGGCTTTGGTGACTGCTTCAAAGAAGTCTGTCAGGTTTAGGAGACATGATCTGCCTTTTACAAACCTGAACTGGGTGGGTCCAGAGTTTGGAAATTATCAATGTCTTTGTTTATAAGTTCCATGATGATACATTCCATGGCCTTGCAGACCAGACTTGTTAGACTAATGGGGCTGTAGTTCCCGGGGTCCGTGGTGGCTCCCCCTTTGTGGAGTAGGATAACCGTTGCTGTGCGCCATTCAGTGGGCACAAAGCCTGAGGTGAGGCTATGATTGAACATGGTGCTTAGGTGGGGTGCCAGTTCATTCTGTAGTTCGTGTAGATCGCAGCCTGGGATGTTGTCAGGTCCCATGGATGCTGTGTTCTTGGCTGTGGAGAGTGTGTTTTTTTACCTGTGCAGCCGTGATTACAGGAACTTTGAATTCTTCCGGTATAGAGATGGGCCCTTTAGGGGATGAGACAGGGGTAAAGTTAGCACTGAGCCTATCTGCCAGGATGTTGGCAATATCAGTTGGTTCTGTATATTTAGTGCCATTGTGCCGTAACTCAGAGCAGATCTGAGTGTTGCCATCTAGATTCTTGACATAGCTATAGAATGCTTTGTGGTTGTCTTTAGAATCAGTGGCAATTTTGTTTTCGTAACTAGCTTTGGAGGATTTTATGAGGGATCTCAGCTTCTTACTGAGGCTGACCAGGGAGTTCCTCCAATCATGGGATTTTACTCTTTTTTTGCAACAGTTTCTTTCTTCTGTTGTAGAGTTTGTTTATGGCAGGGGGCCACCAGATCGGCTTCCTTTTTTTGGAGGATAGCATCTTGGTTGTATTAGGGATAGAATGATCCATGCACTCGCGTAAGCGCTTATAAAGTGCATTTGTGTAGGATTCAGCAGGTGTACCTCTATTGTCCGTCTGCATGGTTGTCATGAAGTTAGGCACTTCTGTCTTAAGAAATATGAAGTTAGCTTTGGAGACATTTTTTATGGTGGTTTCCCTAATGGGGGGTGGGGGCGGGATGTGGCTGTCTAGGGTGATTAGCTTTTGGTCGGATCTGACCAATGAAGAATTGACTTCTGGTGTGGAACACCAGTCGCCCATGTTTATTTATTTTGTTTTTATTTTATTTTACATTTGTTAACTGGGCTAATCTAGCTGGATATATTTCCATTTTCAGTAGAGGCCCGGGGAGAAAAGCTCCACACATAAACAACAGACAAAACGGGGAGAAAGGCTCAACAAATAAACACAAACAAAACAAAAATTGTTTACAAAAATTCACGAAAGGTATAACAGTTACAAACTATGGAAGAATACGAGACATAATTTCAAATTCCAAATTAAAGTATGTGAAGATGATTATACGACATAATATATTTACACACAGTACAACTACAGGTAATTTTAGAGTAAAATAACTCTGTAGGGCTAACTCCAAGGTAATGACCAGGTCTATTGCTGCCCCTGGTGTGGGTGTGGATAAGTTGATCCAAGGGGTTGGAATTTATGAATTCCAGAAAACGTTGAGCAAAAGAGTTGGTACATGAGTAGTTTTCCCAGTTAATGGTGGGGTAGTTGAAATCGCCCATTATGAAGGTGTTGGGTTGTACCCAAATATTTTCCAGTGCATCAAGAAATGAGGAGTGGAAATCCTGGGGCATGGTGGGAGATCTGTAGCAACTTACAATTTGGATTGTGGTCTTGCCCAGAGTTAGTTGCACTCAGATAATCTCGGATGCATTATGCTGAGCAACTAGCCTGGAGGTGTGGATATCCTTAATGGATATGGACATGCCTCCACCTTTAGTGTTTCAGTCCAGGTTAGGCGGCCGAAGGGTGTGGTATGAATTATAGCCTGGTAGTGCAGGGGTGCTCTGTGGCACCTTGAACCAGGTCTCTGTCACTTCACAGATGTCATTGTTCTCCATTTTAAGGAGTGCCTCGACTGAATGCATTTTGAGGTTTAGACTTATAGCATTGAGTAGCATTACCCTCAGATTTTGCTTGCTTGCTTGTACCTGTTACGGTGGTGAATTTGTCATTTGAACCTTGCCTAAAAAAGGCACTATAGGGGTGGCAAGAGCCTTAGCTAGTATCTGGAATCCCAAGGGCGACAGGTGCAGGCCATCTCTGGCAAAGCATCGTGGTCTGTTGATCATGTCATCCCAGGCAGAGAGATACTGGATCCCCTTAGAATGACACCACAAGGTTAGCTAATTGTTGAAGTCAATCATTTTGTCCTTGTACCGTGGTATCATTCTGGGTGATGTCAGGATGCTACTCAGGGCTAGGGTCATACATGCCTGGGCTACAATATCAGAGAGATTCTCCATGTTTCTTTTTATGTAATCCAGGGAGGTACGTCTCAGGTCATTCACACCAACATGGACAATGACAGAGTCATATTTGTTCTTGTTGTGGAGTAACCTGAGTGCATGCATTATGTGGCGAATCCTGGAACCTGAGAGGCAGCTGACAGTAACTTTCTCTTTGTTTAGCCTGGTGAGTGTAACATCAGTGTGCTTGATTATAGAGTCGTCTATGACTAGAGTGTTGGGTACATTGTTATGCCTTATGGGCTGTGGTTGAGTGGCACAATGAGTTTGTGGGCTATGTTTCATTTGGGTTGTGTTGGAGGGGTGGAGGTTGCTTGTGTTTCTGCTTTGGAGGTCTCTGTTGCTTGAGCAGATTTTTATTGAGAGCCTCCGTGAATGTAGGTGTGTGTTTTGTGTTTGTCTGTCTGTCTGATTTGGTGGTGTAGGTTTTGAGGGACTATGTGATGAGTCTGGTGTGGTGCAAGTGTTTACCTTCTCCTCTTGACTGTCTAGTCCAGTCTTGGGTGAAGAGAGCTTTACTTCCAGTTTGGCTGTATAAGTGCATCTTTCACAGATTGTAGTGTTGGGTGGTAGGAGAGAGGGTTGTCTGTGTACATGAGGCAATTGCTGCATTGCCCCAAGACACCCAGATTCATCAGGTAGACAGGAGAAAACACTGGGAGCTGACCCTTAGACATGCCTGGATAGGTGCTTATTTATTAAGTACTAAAAACTGTTTTCCTCTAGACAAGTGAGGAAAGTTGAGTGTTGTAGTAATTTGTAGCTTATTTGGTGCATACAACGAGTTACAAACAGGTGCTGAGCTCAGAGAAACAGATATGAGTGCTAAAACTAAAACACTGGCTAGTTGTAATGAAAATTTTAAAGAGCAGAGTTTATGGCGCCGGGAGTAGTTTAACCCTAGCTAAGCGGCGATGCATAAAGTGTATTTTTTTTAATAACAGTAGCAAATGAGCAAACTGATTTAAACAAATTAACCAATTAACCAGTAAAAAACTAAAAACTGAGCCCCGTTCCAACAGTCTTCAATCAGACAAGTTCTAACTGCACACTCCTGCCACTAGGGTGCAGGGGAACCTTCTCCAAAAAAAGATGGTCTGGATTAGTGCTTAAGTTATACAACCAAAGCTAGATTCAACAGGTCTGAATTTAGTCTGTGCTACAGCAATTTCATAAAGAAGCAGTTCAAATAAGCAGGCACAATTAGCCTTTAACCAGAAACTCCCAGCTCAGAAGAGCAGAATGTACTCTCTCCTCCCACAAGAGTGCAGACCACACCTTCTTAATGTAAAATAACTGGCCCGAAGCCCAAGTGCTTAAACCAGAACTAATGAACTTTTAGAATAATGGATATTAAGCCTTCAGTCAGCAACTCCCAACTTAGAAGGATGTAATCTACCTGCCCTGCCACAACAGTGCAGACCACAAACCTTCTTAATGTAAAACAACTGGTCTGAAGCCCAAGTGCTTCAACCAAAGGCTTAGAATAACAGTTACAATTTAATCAGGCTACTAACAAGCAGTAATAAATGCAGCAGAATAACTGCAATTAAGTACTTTTAAGAACAAGCAGCAAAAGCAAAATAAAGTAGGAAGAAACACAAATACAGTAAAAGCAGATGAATAAAGTGCAATTTTTATATAACAATAGAAAACAAGCAAACTGATTTAAACAAATTACCCAATTAACCAATAAAAAGCTAAAAACTGAGCCCCGTTCCAGCAGTCTTTAATCAGACAAGTTCTAACTGCACACTCCTGCCACTAAGGTGCAGGGGAACCTTCTCCAAAAAAGATGCCCTGGATTAGTGCTCGAGTTATACAAACAAATCTAGATTCAGGATGTCTGAATCTAGTCTATACGAAAGCAAGCAAAGCGCACCAATTTCAGAAAGAAACAGTTCATATAAGCAGGCACAATAAGCCTTTAACCAGAAATTCCCAGCTCAGAAGGGGAGAATCTAGCCTCTTCTCCCACAAGAGTGCAGACCACAAACCTTCTTAATGAAAAAATAACTGGCTTGATACCCAAGTGCTTTAACCAGAACTAATACACTTGTAGAATAACAGACACTGAGACTTCAGTCAGCAATTCCCAACCTAGAAGGATGTAAGCTACCTGTCCTGCCACAATAGTGCAGATCCCAAACCTTCTTAATGTAAAACAACTGGTCTGGAGCCCAAGTGCTTAAATCAAAAGGTTTAGAATAACAGTTACAATTTAATCAGACTACTACCAAGCAGTACTAAATGAAGCAGAATAAATACAATTGAGTACTTTTAAGAAGATGCAATAGCAAAATAAAGTGCAATATATATATATATATATATATAAATATATGTATGGATTCCATACATTTGGTTGAATTACACTTAGTTGAAAATGATACAATACATTGCACTTCACTGAAAGCTCGCTTGACTGAAAGCTCACTTAGTCAAAGTTAATTTGGTTGAAAATGGAGTATAGCCCCTGCCCCACTGCAGTGCAACCCTGGAGTGAGAATATTAAATAAGAGGGAGTGTGGGGGGCATAGGCCCCACATTATGCCAATAGTTTTTACTAAAGATATATATATATATATATATATATATATATATATATATATATATATGTAGACATACACACAGTGCATTTCTAATGGATATACCTTCACCTTCTTATAATAGTGAATACATTAATATTATGTGGGGGGCTATGCCCCCCACACCCCCCTTATTTAATACTCTCACTCCAGGATTGCACTGCAGTGGGGCAGGGGCTATATTCCATTTTCGACCAAATGAACTTCGACCAAGTGAGCTTACAGTCAAGTGAGCTTTCAGTGAAGTGCAATGCCTTGTATCATTTTCGATTAAGTGTAATTCGACCAAATGTATGGAATCCATATATATATATATATATATATATATATATATATATATATATATATATATATATAAAATTCTTGGATGACTTGCAGGCTCATTTTTGAATTTGGCTTTTTCCATTTTTAACCCTGCTGGTACCATTTCAAGGTGTGCATTCAGATAGATTTTACTTGGTGCTGAGTCTTGGTGCAAAACTATTAATATCTTTAGCCAGAAGTTGGGTGCATCATCTCGAGCTGGAGATTTCCATATGGGAACTTTTCTTAACCTCTGTATCTGTAGAATAGAGTGTGTATATGCTTTATCTTTAAGAAGCGTTTTAAGGACAGCATGTGCATATAAACAGCAAGGACGTGCTAGCTTCAGTGCCATTTTAAGAGTGCAGCCAAAGAGTGAGCATGTATGAGAGTAATAGCTGATTTGTTTATATCTAATTTAAAGATGTTCTTCATTCCACATTGCTGCAGTCCTAACTATTGGGTAGTCCGCTGTCCAGTCGGCCCGAATACCAAAGTATATGGCTGACGTCGGTCAGGGCGCATTAGACTGACGTCAGTACGTCAGGGTACTAATGCGCATGACCGACGCCATATCCTCAGTCTTTTTTGCCGCATGGTCCGATGCAGAAGCAATTTTGCGAGTGCAGGTTGGCGTTCTGAAAGTTTCTGAAGCCAGAGTTTCAGACCGAATCAAAGTTGGCTAAGTACCCGTTGGGGAATATTTTGGTTTTTTCTTGCCTCAGTATTTAACCGGATGTCAGAAAAAGTGAATAACTGTATTTCTTGTGGGAAAGAGATACCTCATAGGGATTACCATACTTTGTGTATACCTTGTTTAGGGCCTGAGCACGACGTTGTTGGATGCCGCTCTTGTGCTAGATTTAACAAACGCACTATTAAGAGAAGGTTAGACTGTGCCAGGTTAGTGTTTGGGAAGCGTTGTAATTATAAAATGCCGCCGGATGCTCCGGCCGCTTCGCTAAAAGCGCAAGGACAAAACAGCAAAGCCTAGAGTGGAGGAACCGACAGTCCCAGGCGTCGGTTCTTTAGAGGCTCAGTGGAGCCGGAGGTTTTGCCAGGTGTTTCTTTGGAGTCTCAGGGAGAGACTTTACTGTTACAGGATGTATCCTCTCAGGAAGTAGGCCAGGCTGAGGGGGCTTCTCAGGTGGCTGTTCTTCCCTCTCTTCCTAAGGTGGTCAGAGCCTCCCCTTCTGTTTCCAAGGCTTCTTTGAGGGGCAGGCCGAGTTTTGCTTCTGTGGGGGTTTCTCCTAGTACTTCAGGGTCTTTGCCTAAGAAACATATGCTTAAAATGGCAGAGGATTTGATTACTCTGATAAGAGGCCTAGGGTGGAATCTGAGTTTGAGAGTTTTGAGCAATGCTCGGAGGCTTCTGAGTCTTCGGCTGAAGACTTGCAGGAGTACCCTCCTTATTCTGATTCTGATGTGGATGATTCTACTCCTTCAGCTTCCCCTCCTGAGGATTTTTCATTTTCAGAGACTCTGCATTCCATGAGGGAGCATTTTAAATGGGAAGGTCAAGATTTCTCTGATTCCAGGAAAAGGCTTAGGGAATTCTTGTTTTTACCCCAGCACAGGCCTTTAGCTATACCTCCTGTTTTGAATGTGGTGGAAGATGTTTTTGCAGAGGCTTCCTGAATCCAGTTCTTTGCCTCCTGCCCCAGTTAAACCGGATAGGTATTATAGGGTGCCTGAAGCTCATAAGTATCTTTTAAGAGTCCTAGGGCAGACCCGAAACTGTCTCTCAGGGGCCTAAAGGTGTGAAGGCCTCAGTTGTTAAAAATCCTGTCCCTCCTGATAAAGAGGCAAGGGCTTTGGATAGATGGGGAAAGAAAGTGTATACTTCTTCCACTTTAGCCATGAGGCGTTGAATTGTCAGTTTCACATGTTAAAATATCAGAATTTTCTTCTTTCACAGTTGAAATCTAAGGTGGATGCTCTGGCAGAAGGTATTGAGTGTAAAGAGTTGCAGGATTTAGTTCATGTGTCTGAACAAGTGGGTAAACATTCCCTGCAATGTGGTTTTGATGCTGTGCAGGCCTCCTCCAGGGTGGCTGCCACTGGTTCTGTTCTTCATAGGCACGCCTGGTTGAGAGATCAGAACTTAGCTGAGCATGTTAAGACAAGGATTTTGGATGCTCCTTTACAGTCTGATGTGTTGTTTGGTTCGCCTGTGGAAGCAGTTTTAAAGAAGATGGAGGACAAGGCTAAGTCTATGCAAACTGTTAAGGATTTTTGCAGGTGCAGCCTCCAGTTTAGTAGAAATTGGCCTGCTAAGGGATGGACTTATCCTGCTTATGATTCCCAGTCTAGGGGTAGGTCTAGACGTGGTAGGGGCAGAGCTCAAGGTGCTTTTAGGCCTAGGACAGGAGTTCACCTGCTCAGACTTCTGGTGAGGGCAGGGGTCAGTCCTTTCGTAAGCAGACCCAATGACCTGCCTTTTCAGCTGCCAGTGCCTTCTCGCCTGGCGGCACCTCTAGGAGGAAGACTGTCTCTTTTCAAAGAAAATTGGGATTTAATTACCCAAGACAAATGGGTTCTGGATATCATTCATCACGGTTACAGGTTTTATTTCCATACCTTGCCTCCTTTCAAAGGCATGCCAGACATTCCTCCTCTACAAAGACAAGAGGCTCACAAGCAAATTTCTCAGTTACTCCAAATAGGGGCCATTCAGCCGGTTCCTGTGCCAGAAAGGGGCCTAGGATTTTATTCTCGCCTGTTCCTAGTACCAAAGAAGGGGAACACGTGGAGACCAATTTTGGATTTATCTATCCTCAACACTTATCTGGACATTCCCAAGTTCAAAATGTTGACGTTACAACAGCTTTTACCTCTGCTGGGCAAGGATCACTGGATGGTAACTTTAGATCTCAAGGAAGCTTACCTTCATGTGCCTATAAGACTAAGTTGCAGAAAGTATCTGCGTTTTCGAGCTGGAAATTCTCATTATCAGTTCTCTGCATTGCCCTTTGGCTTATCTACTGCAGAGTATTCACAAAGGTTCTGGCTCCAGTGATAGCTTACTTCAGGCTAAAAGGAATTCAAATCTATCCTTACTTGGACGATTGCCTGATTCTGGCTCAAGAAAAGGAAGACCTTCTACAGCATTTGGAATATGTCATAGCAGTGCTAAGATGCCTAGGGTATTCTGTGAACGAAATAAAGTCCAGTCTAGTACCCTCTCAAGACATGTGCTTTCTGGGTGTGAGACTGAATACAGCAGCCCAGATGGCCTTTTTACCCCGGACAAACAAAAGAATCTTTCCAGTTACTTCCATCAACTATCTCTTCAGTCCGGGCTGACTGCAAGGACAGTCCTTCAAGCCTTAGGGTTCATGGCATCTTGTATTCTGGTGCTTCCCAATGCCAAACTGCATATGAGGAAGCTACAATGGTATCTCAAAATCTATGGACACAGCACTGCCAGGATTTGGACACTGTCATTCAAATAATACCTTGCATTCAAAAGGAATTTTTGTGGTGGGCTCAGGAATGTCACCTAAACAAGGGACTCTCTGTGACCCGGCCAGAGGCGAGTCAGATTCTCACGACAGATGCCTCAGACATTGCTTGGGGAGCTCATCTAAATGGAAAGTGGATACAAGACAAGTGGCCTGCCAGACTACAGCATCTACATATCAACATGAAGGAGATGTTAGCAGTCCAGTTTGCATTAATGGCTTTCAAGGAGTTACTTCTTCCAGGGCAGGTGTTGATTCTAACAGACAACACAACTGTCATGTGGTACATCAACAAACAAGGGGAACACATTCTTACCCATTGTGCAGGCAAGCAATGATTTTATGGGAGACTGCGCTAAGCTTGCAACTAACTCTTCAGGCAAGGTTTCTGCCGAGCACAGAACTCCTTAGCAGATGTGTTAAGCAGACAAATCATGGATCCCCACAGTGGAAACTGGATCTTCATGTATTTCAAAAGTTGACAGTGTCCTGGGGAACTCCAGACATAGATCTGTTCGCTTCTCCACTGAACCACCAGCTGCCAAAGTTTTGCACAAAGAGGTTTCATCACACAGCTTGGAAAGTGGATGCTCTTTCTTTCAGTTGGAAAAATCTTCATGTGTATGCGTTTCCACCTCTGCCTCTTCTTCCAAAGGTGCTTCTAAAGGTCAGACAAGACAAGCCAAGGATGATTTTAATAGCTCCAGATTGGCCTCGGCAGCATTGGTACCCATTACTGAGGAATCTGGTAAAGAAGCCTCCATGGCCTTTACCCTTGATTCCACATCTGTTGTCTCAGAAGGACGGTCGTCTGCTCAATGTCAAGCTTCACTCTCTTCATCTAACAGCCTGGCATATTCTGTTTTGAAAGACAGCAGGTCTCAACTTCCTCAACAAGTTTTAAATGTGATTATGGAAGCCAGAAGACCTAGTACAAGGAAAGTGTACGCAGACAAATGGAAGAGATTTTTATTTTGGACTGCAGCAAAGAATTTGGAGATTTCAGAGCCTAATTTGAGTGTGGCTCTTCAATATCTTACTGAGTTATTGGACAAAGGTTTGTCTTTTTCTTCCATTAAGATTCATGCTGCAGCAATTTCAGCTCACTATGATTGTGACCCACCATTGTTTTCACATCCTTTGTTCAAGCAATTTCTTAGAGGGCAAAGAATATAAGACCCCCACGTAGAGCTCCTACTCCTGCTTGGGATCTCAATTTTGTGTTGGAGAAACTTACTCTACAACCTTTTGAGCCTGCAGCTACTGCTGAACTGAAATACTTGTCATGGAAGACTGCTTTTTTGTTGGCCATTACTTCTGCAAGAAGGGTTTCTGAGTTACAGGCCCTTATGGCGGTTGAGCCTTTTTTGATTTTTTATAAGGATAGGGTATCATTACGTACTAATCCTTCCTTTATGCCTAAAGTGGTTTCTAGTGTGGCTTTAAACCAAACAATTCATTTGCCTACGTTTTATGCAGATCCCCAAAATAAAGGGAAAAAGATTTTGCACACTTTAGATGTACATAGGCAATTGCGTTATTATTTGAGCAGGACTAAGGATTTTAGGCAGTCTCAGCAGTTGTTTGTTTCTTTTGCTTTGAGTTCTCAGGGCAAGCCTGTATCAAAACAAACTATTTCTAGGTGGATTGGGTTTTGCATCGCATTTTGTTATTCCCATCATGGCAAGGAGATTCCAGCTGGGATTAGGCCTCATTCCACTAGGGCTACTGCCACTTCAACAGCTTTTTTAAGGGGAGTGGCAACTAAGGATATTTTGGAGGCAGCTACTTGGAGTTCAGTGCATACTTTCTCTAAGCATTACCACCTTCCTCTCTACTCTAAGTCTAGGGCTGGTTTTGCCACAGCTATTTTGCAAGGCATGTTATCAGCTCCTGCTTCCTTATGATTTGCCAGCCTCCTTACCTCTGCTTTGGGATTCTACCCAATAGTTAGGACTGCAGCAATGTGGAATGAAGAACATAGTACAGTTTTGTACCTACCATAAATGTAGATGTTCGAGGATCCACATTGCTGCAGTCCAATTTACCCTCCCTCCTTCCCTCTGTGTTTAGGGGTGGTTGTGTAGGTGAGGTTATATTTTGCTAATTTTGTATATTTTGTATATATATATATATATATATATTTTGATGCAGATATGTTGGGAGTTTTTGGTTTTGGCCTTATCTTTTCAGGGTCTTCTGACATCTGGGGCAAGAAAAGACTGAGGATATGGCGTCGGTCATGCGCATTAGTACCCTGACGTACTGGCGTCAGTCTAATGCGCCCTGACCGACGTCAGCCATATACTTTGGTATTCGGGCCGACTGGACAGCGGACTACCCAATAGTTAAGACTGCAGCAATGTGGATCCTCGAACATCTACATTTATGGTAGGTACAAAACTGTACTTTATTAACCCTCATCCTGATGTGTTTGTACATAACAAAGCTGCTTGAATAGAACCCACAAAGACTTGTCTGTTTGATCCTGACTGGACTAGTGACATGGTGTCAGAACCGGGATTCCAGAGACTGCTATTCAGAGCTATGAGGTGCAGAGTTAACAGTGAAGGTAAACTAAGAGAAACAAGCTGAAAAAAGGGCCAGAAATGGACCAAAGGTAATGAAAACGTGCACAAACAATTTATTTTATAAAAAAGATAAAATGGAGCTTTACAATGGCACAAGCCACATTATTAAACAAGTGAGAGGCACAAAAGGTTTATTACTTAAAAGAAATGTTTAAAATTAAGATATTTGATAAAACGATTATCAGAAAAGCATATAAGGCATTCAGAATTACCTTGGAATTGTAAAATGAGCGTGTTTAAATCAAAACGGGCATATTTAGAGTAAAACGAGCACAAGAAAAGTGCATTGGGAATGAAAAAAGATTAAACGAGCAAAACAAATATAATAAGGGCAAAAAAGGTACATTAAGCAGAAATAAAGCAAGGTGACTGCGTGTTATTTGGCATAGTACTGCGTTTTGGCATAACTAGTATTTTGCATTGTATTCAGGGCATAACTAGAGTTATTCAAAGTATCTCAAAGTCTGTAAAGTGTTTGCAATGTGTTCTTATTACTCTGCATGTACTCCAAAGAGTGTATTTGTGTGCCAAGTGCAACTATTTTGTGAAGTACCGTCAAAATACAGACATTTCAAAAGGTTTCTTGTGCTGGGTGGGTCTATTCGCAAAATGTCGCCATTACAGTGTGTTTCTTGCACTGTAGAGTTATTTAGCAAAGTGCCGCCATTTTGGGGACATTTTCAATGTGCTGTGTACTGTTCATTCGCAAAATGCAGTTACTTTGAAATGTTTCTTACTCCAAGCTTCTTCTGCCCAGTTTATTCACACAGTGCAGTTATTTTGAAATATTTCTTACACTGATAAGAGATGAGTGACTTTTGCAGTGTAGTAATTTCAAGATTATCACAGTGCCTGAGAGACTTATTTCACAAAGTTCAGTTGAGCAGAGGCTTGTTGTGCTGTTGGGCAAAGTTACAAATCCTGCCATAAATTTCTGGCATATGTATATGTTTGTGTGTTCGTGCATACTTGCAAAAGCCTTCACTGGTATATGCTAATATGGCAGATGGATTTCAAAGACCCTCACCACTTGTATTTGATCAGAATATTGCAGAGAGTTGGAGAATATTTGAGCAAGAGTACAATATTTTTGTACAAGCAGCTTATTCTGACAAATATGCATGCACCAGGGCATTCATTTTGTTAAACCTAGCTGAGTCAGAGGCCATTGAAAGAGAGCTTTCATTTGTGTATGCACCAGCAGTATATGATGGAGAAGGTGAAAACCATTATATTGTTGTACAGGCTGAATCAAGGGAAGACCCCAAGTGTCTGAAGCACAAATTTAGAGAAATGTGTAACCCCCAGACAAATATTACATTAGAGAGGCATTTGTTTTACACAAGAGATCAGAAACCAGGGAAAACTTTTCTAACTTATATAACTGAACTGAGAAACAAAGTTGAAATGTGTCGGTTTGGTGACTTAAAAGATGGGTTGATAAAGAGCAGGCTTGTGTGTAGTATTAATAGTACTGCTGTGAGAAAGATTTTGCTTCGTGACAGTGATTTAATGTTGAGTAAATCTATTGAGATTTGTCAGATCCATGAAGTTACAGAAAGGCACACAAGTATGCTTGGAAGTGATAAGAGCATGGTTTCAGCAGGCTCCAGAGCAAATGTAGACAGCATGCAACACGTGGCTAACAGAAACAGGTCTGTGCACATAGCAGCTACAACCCCTGCTGGTTTTCTGGGAAACCATGTAGTTTTCCAGCAAGTTCTAAGAAAAGGGCATGCTCAATGAAGTACAAGGGTGAGTCAGTAAAACCCAAATCCAGCTTTATTATTAACTGTCACAATTGTGGTGCCAATCATGAGTCTAAAAGAGAGAATTGCTTAGCATTTGGTCAGCAATGCCACAGGTGTAAAAAATGTAACCATTTTCAAAAGTTTTGCAAGTCAAGTAAACCTCACACAGTTGGTCACTCGAAAAGTAAGTTGATCATATAGAGAGCTACAATTGTAATTTCTATGTAGCTGGTGTATTAGTAATTGGTGAAGATGTTGATGCAGTAAATTTCTTGACAAAGAACGAAGTGTTTTGTACTGTCCAGATCAATGGTAAATTCACCAAGCTCAAAGCAGACACTGCTTCAAAGTGTAATGTTCTGTCAGCAGACACATTTGCTGAGGTGAGAGTTGGTGAACATCTCAATGTGGCTAGTTTTGTGAAACTCGTTGCTTATGGGGTGACGAAATTCAAACCGAAGGCTCAGTAGTCTTTCATGTTATTTGGCTAGGAACTGTTACAGCTTGTTATTCTACGTAGTCCGAAGAACTTTGCAGTCATTATTGGGTCTCAGAGATAGCTTGAGAATGAAATGCTTTCTTTTACCAAAGAAGTTCATCATATAAGCACATATCCTAGTTCCAGTTTTTCTGAAGCCATTTTCTCAGAGTATACTGCTGTTTTTGATGACAAGCTGGGCAAACTTCCAGTTATGTATTCTATGAAGTTAGACCCAGAGGTCAGTTCAGTCGTCTGACCAGCAAGAAAAATTCCGATCACTATGCAGGATAAAGTCAAAGCTCAGTTAGATAAAATGGTGCAGCAAGGTGTAATTTGTCTAGTTACAGAACCAACTGAATGGGTGTCATCCATGGTAACAGCCCATAAGGAAGGCTCAGATGAAATCAGAATATGTACTGACCCAAGAGATTTGAATAAATCATTAAGGAGACCGCATCATCCAATGTGTACAGTCGAGGAAGTCACAGCCCTAATACATAATGCTACTGTTTTGTCTGTCTTGAATGCAAAAAATTAATTTTGGCAAGTGATGCTTGATCACAAATCCTCATGACTGACTGCTTTCAGTACCCCATTTGGCAGATATAGATTCCTCAGGATGCCATTTGGAATAAATTCTGCAAGTGAAGTCTTTTAATGTGCAATGGAGCACATTTTTTCAGATTATCCTTGTGCTGTAATAGATGATTTATTGGTTGCTGGCAGTGGTGCAGCAGAGCATGACAGAAACCTTAAAATGCTCTAGACAGAGCACTTACAGTGAACTTAAAGCTCAATCCTCCAAAGTGCAAATTCAAACTACCAGAAGTTACATATAAAGGTCATTTATTTACCAGCACTGATTTGAGACCAGACCCGTCCAAGCAAGCAGCCATTCTTAAAATGCCAGCACCAGATAATGTTCAAGCTCTGCAATGTTTTCTTGGCATGGTCAACTGTTTAGGCAACTTTATACCAGACTTCAGTCAGTTGACAGCACCTTTCAGAGAGGTGACATTTAAAAATGTTAAATGGTCTTGTTTGGAACAGCACCAGAAAGCATTTGTAGACCTTAAGCAGGAAATTGCCACCCCACCTACATTATGATACTATGATGTCAATAAACCAATAATTATTTCCTGTAATGCTTCAAAATTTGGTCTTGGTGCAGTTATTCTTCAGGAGGGCAGACCAGTAGCCTATGCATCTAGAACTCTTACCCAAACTGAAATGCAGTATGCTTAAATTGAGAGAGAACTTTTGGCAATAGTATTTGCTTGTTCAAAGTTTCATGAATATATCTGTGATCGAGCTATTCAGATTAAAACTGATCACCAGCATCTAGTTACTATTTTAAAGAAGCCTATGCATTCAGCTCCAGTGAGATTACAAAGAATGATGCTCAAATTCCAAAAGTACAACTTCAAAATGGTCTATACAAAAGTCATACTTCTTCATCTGGCTAATGCCTTATCCAGATCACCCAGAAATACAACGGAAGAGCTTCATGCTGAGAATTTTGACTTTGACATCATGGAAGTGCATAATTTTTCTACTACGAGATTTGATGAGCTGAGAGATCATACAAAGACTGATTCAGTTTTGCAGAAGCTTAACCAGTACATTAACACTGGATGGCCGTCAAAGCAATCTAGTACACCACCTGAAGTGCAAACTTATTTTCCTTACACAGATGAGATCTTGATGGAAGATGGTATTATTTTCAAAGGTCCTAAAATTGTTGTTCCTGCTTCCTTACAACACTAATATATCCAGATTTTGCATCATGGTCACCCAGGTTCCGAATCTACCAAAAGAAGGGCATGAGAACTAGTATTTTGACCTTCTCTAGTAAAAGATATTAGTAAAGTAGTTTCTTCTTGTTCAGTCTGCAATAGTACTAACTAAACTGCATTTGCAAAAAGAACCACTTCTGCTAAGTCAAGTTCCTGAACTACCTTGGTCAACAGTAGTCAGTGATATATTCAAGTGGAACAATCAGCATTACTTAGTGTTGGTAGACTCTTATTTGAACTGATTTGAGATTGCTTTACTACCTAATCTAACATCCACTGCTGTTATCACCAAATTGAAATGTCAATTCTCAGTCTATGGTAGCCCAAACAAAGTTATTTTTGACAGTGGTACTCAATTTACTAGTCAGTTGTTTCAGTAATTTGCAAGAGAATCAGATTTTGCACGTTACTAGTAGTCCAGAATATCCAGTCAAATGGACTAGCTGAACGTGTAGTGCACAGTGCAAAGCAATTAGTTGAGAGGTCAAAGCATGTTAATACCAATGTCATTTTGAATTTACTCAGTCTCAGAAACATACCTTGTGACAATGTACTTGGCTTGCCTGCTCAGAGATTTCTATCTAGGCAAACCAGAACAACATTGCCTATTAGTTCGAGTTTGTTGAGGCTTAAAGCTAAGAACAACAGGACAATTAGACCCCGATTATTGAGAAAGTGTTCTTTCCAGAAGTCCAGCTATGATAAATTGAGCAGATTTCTTCATCCATTGACAGAAGGAAAGAAAGGGATGATACAAATGGTGTGCTGTATCTTTAAGAAGCATTTCAAGGACAGCATGTGCATATAAATAGCAAGTACGTGCTAGATTCATTGCCATTTTGAGGGTGCAGTCAGAGAGTGAGCATGGATGACTGTAATAGCTAGTTTGTTTATACGTTTATCTAAGTTAAAGTTATTAAGCCTCAATCCTGATCTATTTGTACATAATAAAGCTGCTTGAACAGAACCCACAAAGACTCATCTATTTGATCCTGACTGGACGAGCGACAGTATCTCACTGGCAGAAATGTCATACCACTCTGTATTATCTGTATTACGGTTTCTTATTTTTTCTTGTATCCATTCAGCATTTTTTATTGTGTTCAACAGAATCAGAAATTGTTAGAAGTAGTATAGCACAAATCTTGAGATGTTCTGTAATGTTCTTTTATTTAGCACATCTACCTGTTGTAATGTTTTTATAGACTGATTTCCTTTCCTGTATTCCTCTGATGACGATAATGTTCTTAATTGTTATAGAGTGTCCCTTCAGCATTTCTGTGCTGGTATTCTATTTCTTCCTTTGTTTTCTTTTTCCTTTTATGCTTTCTTGGTAACATCATGTCTGTTATTAGTTTATCTGCATGATACTGTATTCTGTTACTCTCTGTTATATCATTAGAATCTGTCTTGATTGTTCCACTTACTTTGTTTTATTAATCTTTTAACAGTTTGTCTTATTCACTTTTGGTAGCCTTTTTACATATATATCATTGCATTTATGAGTTGCTGAAAGATCTAACAAGTCTTTCAAAAATTATTCTCTTTATGGTTAAGTTTTGCTTCTGCAATTTACATTTCCTACTTTCTCCCTCTGCATAACTGTATCTTGATTTTTTAATGATTCTCCATGTAAAAGTTCTGAAATTTTGTTTTGTGATACATCATTACTGATAAACCTTGATTTAGCTTCTGCCTTACATCCTGAACATCTAGCAGTTTTAATTAATCATTTGCATTACTTGGTGTATTGCATCTGGGGTTCCAACCTTTTTATCTGGTCTGTCACTTCATTTTCAGTTTGCTGTATTTCTATAATACAGAACTGCTTTCCTTTAAATACACTGTGCTTCTCCCTTGTATATTTGTTCTTATTTTGCATTCTGTTCCACTGATGATACTATATTAAACTTCTTTTACCTTTCTGTGGTAAAATACATCTCCGATTCTTTTATTGCTGCTTTACCACTCTTTAGACGTTATGGATACAGTCTTCAGATGATTTAGCATCTCATTATTTCTCTTGTGTTAAAGTAGATTTTCTCAAATGATAAGGCCATAGCTTGCTTCTCATGAGATATGTCCAAGCTGGCTTGAAAAAAAAATAATGCAGTAAAACGTTAACTTATAATGTTTTCTGATTTGGATTAAGGATGGGTACAAATTCGGTGGTGGTGCTACAGTAGCATTGTCACCTCATAGCAAGATGTTGTCCCGTTCGATTCTCAGCTAGAGCATCTTCTGTGTGGAGGCATACGTGAATGGGGCATGCCTTCATTGAAGATTGTGCGTCAGGGCTGGTAACCCGGTACGTAAAAATCCACTACCAATCATTAGCGGACCGGAGTTCCGCTGTGGCGACCCCTATCCGGGAAAAGCCGAAAGACACAAACAAACAAATTGACAGCAGTCATGAATTTATACATTTGTTTGCGTACTTAAGCAATACGTTATTGAAAAGCAGAACTCCATTCAAAAGTCATATAATGGTAATCTTTAAAAAGCCAAGATTTCAGTATTGCATCAGAAAAATTTACTTATTTGCATAATGAAAAAAAAAATCTATTGTGGTGTGGATAGAGTTTTACCCACACACACCCCCTAATACAAATGCTAACACTGAGATTGTTGTACATCGCATTGTTACTTTCAGGTTTACAAATAGGAGTTTGCTCCTAAAATAAAAGGGAGTACATGCAAGTAAAAATGCCAGATTACATATAAAGACTTTAAGTGGGTTTGTTGCTTGGGAATTTCCCACAGTGTGTTTTGTTGCTAATTTTAGCAGAAAAACCCTGGGAAAAAGGCGTTATATTTCCAGGTTTACCTGACGAGCATAAACTAGAGTCCTTTGCTCAACTTTATGTCTTACCAGATAACTCCCAGCAGTCATCTTCATAGTAGTGTCCCTCCTAAAAATAAGTATATGGAGTAGCTGTCAGACCACAAGAAGGATATGTGAGAGACCACTGATGCCATGATCATCCCAAGCATTCCTCTAGGCCACAGAATATCAGCTTCACTGAGGTGACACAACACCCATTGCCGACACCTTTTACTGTTGAGACTAACTCCTGCTGCTACTGTGCCTTCGTTTCTAATCACATCCTTTTGCACCAAAATATTTTGGGTATGGTCAGGTTGGATGCCAGTTCCCAGGTGTCTGACTCTAACATCTGCTTTGTGGTTACAAGTACAAGAATGTTAGTAGTGAGTCCCACCACTTGATGTGGTACTTTCCAACATGAGAAGAACCCAGGTTTCTGAGTGTCAGATGCCTGTCTTTTTGCATTTCTTGTCACCGTGTACTAGCCAGATGGAAGGCAAGTCCCTCATATTCAGTTCCCCTTGAAGGTACCTCTTCATACTGGCAGAAATGTACCCAAAACATTTTCAGCTTCTTCCAAAACTTGCAGGTTGGCTCATTTCAGCTATTTAGAATGCTCTCTGCTCAGAAGAGGAGGAGATGGCACTTTTCTGAGAGAGACAGATTAAACTGATTGGTTTCTCAGATTTCTAGTGGGAAGAAGAGGTCACTTGCAGGTCACAGATGTCTAGTGGGAGGAAGAGGTCACTTGCAGTTCACAGATGTCCTCCCCTTTAGTTTCGACAAGGGAGTTAGTTCCCAGAATTTTTGGCTGATGATATCTTATTTAGGAGAGCCCGTCTTTAAAGAGGGTTAGAATAAGAATTTGGGTTCGGTATGCGAGTTTGACACCATAGTGAATGGTTTTGATGCTTGCAGCGTCAGTTGTGGGCTTGGAGAGCCCTCTTCTATTTTATTGGCTTCGCATAGCGGGCTCCTTATATTATAGTTCCCTCTTGTTATGATTGCTAGAGAGGAACTGAGAGTTTCGAGACTTCTCAATCCAGGCTATTTTTTGTATGTTTTCAATGTCATTTTATTGTTTACGCCTACATACAATACGACAATATTTATGTTTTAAAATAGTTGCACAAAGGGACTTAAATCAGACCGAGCAAGCAAAATTTACATGGCGTAGTCGCCATTATGTGCAGAATTTAAGTCCATGTATCCATTTATAAGCTTTTATTATTGCAACATTGCAGCTTTAAGACAATTACGTCAGATGAAATTTGGTTACTTTGTTTTATTATTAGAATGAGATGTTTTAGATTTTATAAATAGAATAGTTTTTAACTTGGAAGCTTACTAATACCATTGATTAGTTGTTTTCTTTTAAACACACTATTTCCATACAGCCTAAGCAAGTAGCGGCACTTAGTTTTTTATTACACACCAGAACCCAGTCGGGTCAGAGCATAGCTGGGTCGAAAAGCATGGTTGATTAGACAGCTTCGGCATGTTTGTTGACATACTAATATGACCAAGATTTATAAGGAAATTTTATAACCTGCGTTCAATGTATACATTATAGAATTGCAGCATACATCTTTATTTTTTAGTAGCATTTAAATGTGAGCTACGAAGGGTACCAATGGTTAGTGTAATCAAACTTCGCACTCATTACGGAGCATTAATAGTCCAGTTCTAAACAAATGAGAGAACTGTTTATTTTTTATGGATGCAAGTGAATTGAGATTATTCTGATGAGAAGATTTATCTATTTGTTTTCTAATTGACAAAGTTTTTAAGTCTACAACAACAGTCTGCATTCAAGTTGATGCAATACTGTCATGATTTGCAGGTTTGGAAGGATTAATATGTTTGGTTTTTGTAGTATGCCTGTGGTCGGGGGTGTGTCTGGAGAAAGTAAGCTTAGGATTACGCCCATGTTGGTTTTAGAATGAAGCTTTGGACTAATATTGAAGAACAGCCCTTGTATAATTTGTCAATTACTTTTAATTGAAGAAGAGCTAGCATTGGTTATTGTTTAATTCAAAAAGCAAGCAATTCTTGTTACAAAATGAGATCTGAGGAAGCGTGCATTGTCAGCACCAAAGCTTTATCTTTTATTTTTATGTTGCATTGAATAAAGCTGAATTGGAACTTCTCGTGGTGTGTCCTCAGGTTTTATCATTCTGAGAATCTTGGTTTCATATGTTGCCAGAGGACACTTTGGAGAGCGGAGATATTATTATTTTTCACATTATTGTGATTGTGTAAGGATCCAGTAATAGATCCAGTAGCGGTGTGCATGTGTGCTTCTATGGGTTCTAAGCTGGTTCTAGCCTAAAATATTCTTCCAAATCTGTAGAACAGTGCAGGAGCCCTTTGAGAAGAAGGTTTAGACATCAGGAACTTTGGCCTTTAGAGTCTTAAATTGGCAGATCCATATGATTAAATGTCATGGTGAGGGCCTTCTCCAGCTGATGGATATGCTTGAAGAAATTGCTGACACTATTCTGAAAGCAAATCTAGTCTGTCTCACGTAAACTGCTGTGTTGGTAGACAGATATACCATTTGGACTAGTTATGGGACTCCAAGCAATATTACTGTACCATCAACAGAGTAAAGAGGAAAAATGAAAGGGAAAGAAGGCCTTTTCAGAAAAAAATGGCATGTAAACCAGAAAGAGAAGCTTTTTTTTGGGGGGTGGGGCAGTACAACTAACACAAAGGGAACAGTAGTAATTATTTACTGCCTGTCCACCCCCTTCCTACCGTAACCAAAACCCACCTCATTTATTAAACCTCCACCAGACCCTTACCAAATTTAGGGGTTGCCTAACTTTATTTGCCAAAAAGTGGAAAGTGGTTGCAGAAGATACACAGGTGCTTCAGACTGTATCGCATTGATAAAGATTGCAGTTCAAGCCTGTCCCAGAATTTCAGTGAATGCCTTCAGTATCCAAAGACCAAGCACAAAATGTGTAACCATTGCTTGATACATTATTGGAGTAGGGTAGAGTTGAGAGAATTCTGTGAGAAGAAGTGGCCTTGGGTTTCTACTCAAGGCTTTTTCCCAGTGCCAAGAAAAGACATGCCCAGAAGGCCTTTTCTTGATTCATCCAGCTTGAACGAACTCCTAAAGGTTCTAAATCTCAAAATAATTACTCTTTAGGTTCTCCTGCCTCTCCTGTTTCTGCAGGCTGTCATTGTTACTCTAGACGTAAAGGATGCATACCTGGAAAACTGGGCACACAGTTACCACAGGTGTTTTAACACTTTTAAAGCAGAGGGATCCTATTGCAACTTACCAGTTTACCATTTGGAATAGCTTCTACTCCCAGGTATTCACATAATAGTTGGCTCTAGTTGTAGATTGCTACACACACACACACACACACACACACACACACACACACACACACACACACTAAAAAAAAACAATTCCAAGTTATCCCTACATATGAAAGCCTAGTCTCACAAGGAGTTAAGAGAGGGAGATAGTTTATACCAAAGCTTGTTTTCAGAATCTCAAGCTCTGTCTGCTGATATCTAACCTGGTATCTTCAGGGACAGTTGTCCTCATGAAAGTACTCTATTTTACAGTTATACAGAGAACATTTTTCTCCTTGAACAAGGTACAGTTCCTGGCTCTGTTCTTTTAAGATATGAACTAAAGGTATTTGTGTTTAGGCAACAGAGGTCTTAAGAATTCTATGGTAGACCAGCTACTACACAGACAGGGATTAAAGGTGGAGGTGTCTTGGTTTGCATCAAAAATATATATACTTCAAGGCTGGTCATACAGGACAGTGTACTTCAGCTTCTCCACTTTCAAATCATCATAGGCAAAATCCCATACCACTTCTTTGAAGGTTATAGGTCCCCATCTTTGAGCCCATACCATGTATTTAAACTTATTGGAAACACTCGCCATCCAACCCAATACCTTATTCATGGGCAACTTTAACTATCCCGCTATTAACTGTGAATCCTATACAACACCAAATGTACAGGTGCAGACATTCCTGAATTTTGTAAACAC
The DNA here is from genome assembly GCF_019279795.1 of Protopterus annectens. Taxonomy (NCBI): domain Eukaryota; kingdom Metazoa; phylum Chordata; order Ceratodontiformes; family Protopteridae; genus Protopterus; species Protopterus annectens. The sequence continues at coordinate 536,055,932 of NC_056737.1, read as the reverse complement.
AAACTCCCTGGTCCAGATTGTCAGTACACCAACCAGGGTGCAACCATCCTGGATCTGGTCCTCACTAATACGGGAGAGTGCTGCACACCCACTACTGTAATGTCTTCTCTGGGAAGGTCAGACCTCTAAATGGCCTCCTTTGAAGTAAAATTAAAACTTGGAGCCCCCAGCTAATTGGAATATTTAGGAACTACTCTAAGGCTAACTTCACAGAAACCCTCTACATACATATTAGCTGCACTGCTTAGAGGCTGCTGTACCCACCAGGAAGTACAGAACTAACTCCAAAATCAAGTCACACTGGTGGAATGACAATATCATTAGGCTGTATAAGAGAAGAAAGAAAACAATGGCAAAAATTAGGAGGTGCAGCACCCAGCAGGGGAAAAGTATTCTCATCAAACTAAACAAGCAACTCAGAGGACAGATAAAGTCTTCCAAAGCCAAATATGAGGTAAATTTGGCCTCCTAGGCTAATAACAACCACAAAGCATTTGTTAGCTATGTCCACAACCTCAAAGGCAATACACAAATGTGTGCAGAACTCTTTGTTAATGGAACCACTATTACTGAGCCAGAAGATATAGTAGACCTACTGGCTGACAAATTCAGCTCCAACGTTAACCCCTCTTCACCTCCACTTTCCCTCAAGGAATATCAAATATAATTCCCCTTGATATTACTAGGGAACAGGTCCTTAATGCTCTGCCTGAGGCCAAGAATACTGCATCAGTGAGCCCAGACAATATTCCAGGATACCTTCAAAATAGCATGAAACATCCCCCTACACAAAGGAGGGCCATCTACAAACCCTAGAAACTACAGACCCATAAGTCTCACTAGTCTTGCATACAAAGCCATGGAGAGAATTATTATGGAAATGATCAGTAATGACATTGGAAATCTCCAGACACTAGACCCAACCCAGTTTGGTTTCAGCAAGGGCAGGTCATGCCTACTTAACCTGGTGGACTTCTTTCAGAACGTCGCCAAGGCAGTGGATGAGGGTAAAATGGTTCAGACTGCCTACCTTGACCTGGCCAATGCATTTGAGACAATACCCCACGTGGGCATTGCTGACAGACTTATCAGGTTAGGTACATACTCTTATGTCACCCAGTGGATAGCCGGCTGGATCACAGACAGGATCCAGGAAGTTAGAATCTGGGTGTCTACCTCTCCAAAGAGGCCAGTCATAAGTGGAGTCCCTTAGGGATCAACTCTGGGACAGCTCCTTTTTGACATTTACTTCTCTGAAGTCAAGGTCAGTGTCAGTGGCCTCTGGCTGACTAATTTTGCAGGTGACTGCAAATTAGGAGCTGTCATTGAATCCCCTTTGACACAAATGTTCTCCAGAGATGGCTGTGTCAGAGCTGTGGACTAAAACTAAATGTCAAGAAATGCATACTGGTATCCTTCAGGAAGTTGTCCACCCCTGGTAACTATCATTTTTACCCCACACTCCTAAGAGTTGACCCAGTATTCAGGGGCTTGAGGATACACACAGGCAGTAATCTAGCATTTGACCATAATGTGTCTACAGTGGTGAGGAAATCATTCTATGTTGTGCAACTTATAACCAAATGTATGGCATCTAGATTCAAGGAAGTTATTGTTCCACTGTATTCAGCGTTCATCAGACCTATCATTGAATACAGTGATCCCTTTGGTATGTACCTGTCCAGGCATATCCAACAATTAGCATGTCCACAGAGGTTCCTCATTAAAGGAATACAGTGGATATAAAAAGTGTACACACCCATGTTAAAATGCGAAGTTTTTGTGATATAAAAAGAAATGAGACCACAATAAATCATTTCAAAGCCGTTCCCACGTTTAATGTGACCTATAACCTGCACAATTCAATTGAAAACAAAGAAATCTGTTAGGGTAAACAAATATAAAAAATGTACAATAAGCTGGTTGCATAACTGTGCACACCCTTAAACTAATACTTTGTTGAAGCACCTTTTGATTTAATTACAGCATTCAGTCTTCTTGGGTACACACCTGCCATCAAGTAAAGAGACTCTGATTAACCCCAAATAAAGTTCAGCTGTCCTAGTAGGATTTTCCTGACATTTACTCAGTTGCCTGATACAGCAAAAGCCATGCTTAGCAGAGAGCTTACAAATCATCAAAGGGATGTCATTGTTGAAAGGTATCAGTCATGTGAAGGGTACAAAAAAATTTCCACAGCATTGGATATACCATGGAATACAGTGAAGACATCAAAAAGTGGAGAAAATATGTGACAACAGTGACATTGCAAAGAATTGGATGCCCCTCCAAAATTGATGAAAAGACAAGACAAAAACTGTTCATGGAGCCTGCCAAGAGACCTACAGCAGCACTGAAGGAGCTGCAGGAAATTCTGGCAAGTACTGGTTGTGTACTACATGTGACAACAATGTCCTGTATTCTCCATGCATATTAAGCCTTCAGTCAGCAACTCCCAACTTAGAAGGATGTAAGCTACCTGCCCTGCCACAACAGTGCAGACCACAAACCTTCTTAATGTAAAACAACTGGTCTGGAGCCCAAGTGCTTAAATCAAAAGGTTTAGAATAACAGTTACAATTTAATCAGACTACTACCAAGCAGTACTAAATGAAGCAGAGTAAATACAATTGAGTACTTTTAAGAAGATGCAATAGCAAAATAAAGTGCAATATATATATATATATATATATATATATATATATATATATCTATGGATTCCATACATTTGGTCGAATTACACTTAGTTGAAAATGATACAATGCATTGCATTTCACTGAAAGCTCGCTTGACTGAAAGCTCACTTAGTCAAAGTTAATTTGGTTGAAAATGGAGTATAGCCCCTGCCCCACTGCAGTGCAACCCTGGAGTGAGAATATTAAATAAGGGGGAGTGTGGGGGGCATAGCCCCCCACATTATGCCAATAGTTTTTACTAAAGATATATATATATATATATATATATATATATATATATATATATGTATACATACACACAATGCATTTCTAATGGATATACCTTCACCTTCTTATAATAGTGAATACATTAATATTATGTGGGGGGCTATGCCCCCCACACCCCACTTATTTAATACTCTCACTCCAGGATTGCACTGCAGTGGGGCAGGGGCTATATTCCATTTTCGACCAAATGAACTTCGACCAAGTGAGCTTTCAGTCAAGTGAACTTTCAGTGAAGTGCAATGCCTTGTATCATTTTCGATTAAGTGTAATTCGACCAAATGTATGGAATCCATATATATATATATATATATATATATATATATATATATATATATATATATATATATATATAAAATTCTTGGATGACTTGCAGGCTCATTTTTGAATTTGGCTTTTTCCATTTTTAACCCTGCTGGTACCATTTCAAGGTGTGCATTCAGATAGATTTTACTTGGTGCTGAGTCTTGGTGCAAAACTATTAATATCTTTAGCCAGAAGTTGGGTACATCATCTCGAGCTGGAGATTTCCATATGGGAACTTTTCTTAACCTCTGTATCTGTAGAATAGAGTGTGTATATGCTTTATCTTTAAGAAGCGTTTTAAGGACAGCATGTGCATATAAACAGCAAGGACGTGCTAGCTTCAGTGCCATTTTAAGAGTGCAGCCAAAGAGTGAGCATGTATGAGGGTAATAGCTGATTTGTTTATATCTAATTTAAAGTTATTAACCCTCATCCTGATGTGTTTGTACATAACAAAGCTGCTTGAATAGAACCCACAAAGACTTGTCTGTTTGATCCTGACTGGACTAGTGACATGGTGTCAGAACCGGGATTCCAGAGACTGCTATTCAGAGCTATGAGGTGCAGAGTTAACAGTGAAGGTAAACTAAGAGAAACAAGCTGAAAAAAGGGCCAGAAATGGACCAAAGGTAATGAAAACTTGCACAAACAATTTATTTTATAAAAAAGATAAAATGGAGCTTTACAATGGCACAAGCCACATTATGAAACAAGTGAGAGGCACAAAAGGTTTATTACTTAAAAGAAATGTTTAAAATTAAGATATTTGATAAAACGATTATCAGAAAAGCATATAAGGCATTCAGAATTACCTTGGAATTGTAAAATGAGCGTGTTTAAATCAAAACGGGCATATTTAGAGTAAAACGAGCACAAGAAAAGTGCATTGGGAATGAAAAAAGATTAAACGAGCAAAACAAATATAATAAGGGCAAAAAAGGTACATTAAGCAGAAATAAAGCAAGGTGACTGCGTGTTATTTGGCATAGTACTGCGTTTTGGCATAACTAGTATTTTGCATTGTATTCAGGGCATAACTAGAGTTATTCAAAGTATCTCAAAGTCTGTAAAGTGTTTGCAATGTGTTCTTATTACTCTGCATGTATTCCAAAGAGTGTATTTGTGTGCCAAGTGCAACTATTTTGTGAAGTACCGTCAAAATACAGACATTTCAAAAGGTTTCTTGTGCTGGGTGGGTCTATTCGCAAAATGTCGCCATTACAGTGTGTTTCTTGCACTGTAGAGTTATTTAGCAAAGTGCCGCCATTTTGGGGACATTTTCAATGTGCTGTGTACTGTTCATTCGCAAAATGCAGTTACTTTGAAATGTTTCTTACTCCAAGCTTCTTCTGCCCAGTTTATTCACACAATGCAGTTATTTTGAAATATTTCTTACACTGATAAGAGATGAGTGACTTTTGCAGTGTAGTAATTTCAAGATTATCACAGTGCCTGAGAGACTTATTTCACAAAGTTCAGTTGATCAGAGGCTTGTTGTGCTATTGGGCAAAGTTACAAATCCTGCCATAAATTTCTGGCATATGTATATGTTTGTGTGTTCGTGCATACTTGCAAAAGCCTTCACTGGTATATGCTAATATGGCAGATGGATTTCAAAGACCCTCACCACTTGTATTTGATCAGAATATTGCAGAGAGTTGGAGAATATTTGAGCAAGAGTACAATATTTTTATACAAGCAGCTTATTCTGACAAATATGCATGCACCAGGGCATTCATTTTGTTAAACCTAGCTGAGTCAGAGGCCATTGAAAGAGAGCTTTCATTTGTGTATGCACCAGCAGTATATGATGGAGAAGGTGAAAACCATTATATTGTTGTACAGGCTGAATCAAGGGAAGACCACAAGTGTCTGAAGCACAAATTTAGAGAAATGTGTAATTCCCAGACAAATATTACATTAGAGAGGCATTTGTTTTACACAAGAGATCAGAAACCAGGGAAAACTTTTCTAACTTATATAACTGAACTGAGAAACAAAGCTGAAATGTGTCGGTTTGGTGACTTAAAAGATGGGTTGATAAAGAGCAGGCTTGTGTGTAGTATTAATAGTACTGCTGTGAGAAAGATTTTGCTTCGTGACAGTGATTTAATGTTGAGTAAAGCTATTGAGATTTGTCAGATCCATGAAGTTACAGAAAGGCACACAAGTATGCTTGGAAGTGATAAGAGCATGGTTTCAGCAGGCTCCAGAGCAAATGTAGACAGCATGCAACACGTGGCTAACAGAAACAGGTCTGCGCACATGGCAGCTACAACCCCTGCTGGTTTTCTGGGAAACCATGTAGTTTTCCAGCAAGTTCTAAGAAAAGGGCATGCTCAATGAAGTACAAGGGTGAGTCAGTAAAACCCAAATCCAGCTTTATTATTAACTGTCACAATTGTGGTGCCAATCATGAGTCTAAAAGAGAGAAGTGCTTAGCATTTGGTCAGCAATGCCACAGGTGTAAAAAATGTAACCATTTTCAAAAGTTTTTCAAATCAAGTAAACCTCACACAGTTGGTCACTCGAAAAGTAAGTTGATCATATAGAGAGCTACAATTGTAATTTCTATGTAGCTGGTGTATTAGTAATTGGTGAAAATGTTGATGCAGTGAATTTCTTGACAAAGAACAAAGTGTTTTGTACTGTCCAGATCAATGGTAAATTCACCAAGCTCAAAGCAGACACTGCTTCAAAGTGTAATGTTCTGTCAGCAGACACATTTGCTGAGGTGAGAGTTGGTGAACATCTCAATGTGGCTAGTTTTGTGAAACTCGTTGCGTATGGGGTGACGAAATTCAAACCGAAGGCTCAGTAGTCTTTCATGTTATTTGGCTAGGAACTGTTACAGCTTGTTATTCTACATAGTCCAAAGAACTTTGCAGTCATTATTGGGTCTCAGAGATAGCTTGAGAATGAAATGCTTTCTTTTACCAAAGAAGTTCATCATATAAGCACATATCCTAGTTCCAGTTTTTCTGAAGCCATTTTCTCAGAGTATACTGCTGTTTTTGATGACAAGCTGGGCAAACTTCCAGTTATGTATTCTATGAAGTTAGACCCAGAGGTCAGTTCAGTCGTCAGACCAGCAAGAAAAATTCCGATCACTATGCAGGATAAAGTCAAAGCTCAGTTAGATAAAATGGTGCAGCAAGGTGTAATTTGTCCAGTTACAGAACCAACTGAATGGGTGTCATCCATGGTAACAGCCCATAAGGAAGGCTCAGATGAAATCAGAATATGTACTGACCCAAGAGATTTGAATAAATCATTAAGGAGACCGCATCATCCAATGTGTACAGTCGAGGAAGTCACAGCCCTAATACATAATGCTACTGTTTTGTCTGTCTTGAATGCAAAAAATTAATTTTGGCAAGTGATGCTTGATCACAAATCCTCATGACTGACTGCTTTCAGTACCCCATTTGGCAGATATAGATTCCTCAGGATGCCATTTGGAATAAATTCTGCAAGTGAAGTCTTTTAATGTGCAATGGAGCACATTTTTTCAGATTATCCTTGTGCTGTAATAGATGATTTATTGGTTGCTGGCAGTGGTGCAGCAGAGCATGACAGAAACCTTAAAATGCTCTAGACAGAGCACTTACAGTGAACTTAAAGCTCAGTCCTCTAAAGTGCAAATTCAAACTACCAGAAGTTACATATAAAGGTCATTTATTTACCAGCACTGATTTGAGACCAGACCCGTCCAAGCAAGCAGCCATTCTTAAAATGCCAGCACCAGATAATGTTCAAGCTCTGCAATGTTTTCTTGGCATGGTCAACTGTTTAGGCAACTTTATACCAGACTTCAGTGAGTTGACAGCACCTTTCAGAGAGGTGACATTTAAAAATGTTAAATGGTCTTGTTTGGAACAGCACCAGAAAGCATTTGTAGACCTTAAGCAGGAAATTGCCACCCCACCTACATTATGATACTATGATGTCAATAAACCAGTAATTATTTCCTGTAATGCTTCAAAATTTGGTCTTGGTGCAGTTATTCTTCAGGAGGGCAGACCAGTAGCCTATGCATCTAGAACTCTTACCCAAACTGAAATGCAGTATGCTTAAATTGAGAGAGAACTTTTGGCAATAGTATTTGCTTGTTCAAAGTTTCATGAATATATCTGTGATCGAGCTATTCAGATTAAAACTGATCACCAGCATCTAGTTACTATTTTAAAGAAGCCTATGCATTCAGCTCCAGTGAGATTACAAAGAATGATGCTCAAATTCCAAAAGTACAACTTCAAAATGGTCTATACAAAAGTCATACTTCTTCATCTGGCTAATGCCTTATCCAGATCACCCAGAAATACAACGGAACAGCTTCATGCTGAGAATTTTGACTTTGACATCATGGAAGTGCATAATTTTTCTACTACGAGATTTGATGAGCTGAGAGATCATACAAAGACTGATTCAATTTTGCAGAAGCTTAACCAGTACATTAACATTGGATGGCCGTCAAAGCAATCTAGTACACCACCTGAAGTGCAAACTTATTTTCCTTACACAGATGAGATCTTGATGGAAGATGGTATTATTTTCAAAGGTCCTAAAATTGTTGTTCCTGCTTCCTTACAACATTAATATATCCAGATTTTGCATCATGGTCACCCAGGTTCCGAATCTACCAAAAGAAGGGCATGAGAACTAGTATTTTGACCTTCTCTAGTAAAAGATATTAGTAAAGTAATTTCTTCTTGTTCAGTCTGCAATAGTACTAACTAAACTGCATTTGCAAAAAGAACCACTTCTACTAAGTCAAGTTCCTGAACTACCTTGGTCAACAGTAGTCAGTGATATATTCAAGTGGAACAATCAGCATTACTTAGTGTTGGTAGACTCTTATTTGAACTGATTTGAGATTGCTTTACTACCTAATCTAACATCCACTGCTGTTATCACCAAATTGAAATGTCAATTCTCAGTCTATGGTAGCCCAAACAAAGTTATTTTTGACAGTGGTACTCAATTTACTAGTCAGTTGTTTCAGTAATTTGCAAGAGAATCAGATTTTGCACGTTACTAGTAGTCCAGAATATCCAGTCAAATGGACTAGCTGAACGTGTAGTGCACAGTGCAAAGCAATTAGTTGAGAGGTCAAAGCATGTTAATACCAATGTCATTTTGAATTTACTCAGTCTCAGAAACATACCTTGTGACAATGTACTTGGCTTGCCTGCTCAGAGATTTCTATCTAGGCAAACCAGAACAACATTGCCTATTAGTTCGAGTTTGTTGAGGCTTAAAGCTAAGAACAACAGGACAATTAGACCCCAATTATTGAGAAAGTGTTCTTTCCAGAAGTCCAGCTATGATAAATCGAGCAGATTTCTTCATCCATTGACAGAAGGAGAGAAAGAGATGATACAAATGGTGAAAGGTTTCAACTGGATTGGTCAAATAACAGGTATATGTACTGAACTGAGATCCTACTTCGTAGAATCTGAGGGTGTGGAGTACAGGAGAAATCGCAGACATTTTCTTCCTGTACCAGAATCGATATCGCAGCATTGTTGCTGTGATACAGTCTAGATCTCAGAGCAATCCAGACAATGTTCCTGTTGCAGAACATGTCTTAACTTCTACTTCCATTCCTGATGATGTTCCTAAGATTGAAAATTCAGCAGAGACAGTCCCAGTTGTTGACCTAATTCTAATTTTTATGTCACACGATCTGGTCGTATTTCCAGACCTAGTGAGAAATACACAGCAACCTGGACATAATTATATAGATGCATCTAGTTCTGTATAATTGCATGACAAATAATCATTTGTATTTATTTGCCTGTGAACTGATGTCATCAATATTTCTCAAAGACAGAAGATGTAGAATAGAGTAGGTATGCTGTATCTTTAAGAAGCATTTCAAGGACAGCATGTGCATATAAATAGCAAGTACGTGCTAGATTCATTGCCATTTTGAGGGTGCAGTCAGAGAGTGAGCATGGATGACTGTAATAGCTAGTTTGTTTATACGTTTATCTAAGTTAAAGTTATTAAGCCTCAATCCTGATCTATTTGTACATAATAAAGCTGCTTGAACAGAACCCACAAAGACTCATCTATTTGATCCTGACTGGACGAGCGACAGTATCTCACTGGTAGAAATGTCATACCACTCTGTATTATCTGTATTACAGTTTCTTATTTTTTCTTGTATCCATTCAGCATTTTTTATTGTGTTCAACAGAATCAGAAATTGTTAGAAGTAGTATAGCACAAATCTTGAGATGTTCTATAATGTTCTTTTATTTAGCACATCTACCTGTTGTAATGTTGTTATAGACTGATTTCCTTTCCTGTATTCCTCTGATGACGATAATTTTCTTAATTGTTATAGAGTGTCCCTTCAGCATTTCTGTGCTAGTATTCTATTTCTTCCTTTGTTTTCTTTTTCCTTTTATGCTTTCTTGGTAACATCATGTCTGTTATTAGTTTATCTGCATGATACTGTATTCTGTTACTCTCTGTTATATCATTAGAATCTGTCTTGATTGTTCCACTTACTTTGTTTTATTAATCTTTTAACAGTTTGTCTTATTCACTTTTGGTAGCCTTTTTACATATATATCATTGCATTTATGAGTTGCTGAAAGATCTAACAAGTCTTTCAAAAATTATTCTCTTTATGGTTAAGTTTTGCTTCTGCAATTTACATTTCCTACTTTCTCCCTCTGCATAACTGTATCTTGATTTTTTAATGATTCTCCATGTAAAAGTTCTGAAATTTTGTTTTGTGATACATCATTACTGATAAACCTTGATTTAGCTTCTGCCTTACATCCTGAGCATCTAGGGTTCCAACCTTTTTATCTGGTCTGTCACTTCATTTTCAGTTTGCTGTATTTCTATAATACAGAACTGCTTTCCTTTAAATACACTGTGCTTCTCCCTTGTATATTTGTTCTTATTTTGCATTCTGTTCCACTGATGATACTATATTAAACTTCTTTTACCTTTCTGTGGTAAAATACATCTCCGATTCTTTTATTGCTGCTTTACCACTCTTTAGACGTTATGGATACAGTCTTCAGGTGATTTAGCATCTCGTTATTTCTCTTGTGTTAAAGTAGATTTTCTCAAATGATAAGGCCATAGCTTGCTCCTCATGAGATATGTCCAAGCTGGCTTGAAAAAAAAATAATGCAGTAAAACGTTAACTTGCAAATGTTTTCTGATTTGGATTAAGGATGGGTACAAATTCGGTGGTGGTGCTGCAGTAGCGTTGTCACCTCATAGCAAGATGTTGTCCCGTTCGATTCTCAGCTAGACCGTCTTCTGTGTGGAGGCATACGTGAATGGGGCATGCCTTCATTGAATATTGTGCGTCAGGGCTGGTAACCCGGTACGTAAAAATCCACTACCAGTCATTAGCGGACTGGAGTTCCGCTGTGGCGACCCCTATCCGGGAAAAGCCGAAAGACACAAACAAACAAATTGACAGCAGTCATGAATTTATACATTTGTTTGCGTACTTAAGCAATACATTATTGAAAAGCAGAACTCCATTCAAAAGTCATATAATGGTAATCTTTAAAAAGCCAAGATTTCAGTATTGCATCAGAAAAATTTACTTATTTGCATAATGAAAAAAAAAAATCTATTGTGGTGTGGATAGAGTTTTACCCACACACACCACCTAATACAAATGCTGACACTGAGTTTGTTGTACATCGCATTGTTACTTTCAGGTTTACAAATAGGAGTTTGCTCCTAAAATAAAAGGGAGTACATGCAAGTAAAAATGCCAGATTACATATAAAGACTTTAAGTGGGTTTGTTGCTTGGGAATTTCCCACAGTGTGTTTTGTTGCTAATTTTAGCAGAAAAACCCTGGGAAAAAGGCGTTATATTTCCAGGTTTACCTGACGAGCATAAACTAGAGTCCTTTGCTCAACTTTATGTCTTACCAGATAACTCCCAGCAGTCATCTTCATAGTAGTGTCCCTCCTAAAAATAAGTATATGGAGTAGCTGTCAGACCACAAGAAGGATATGTGAGAGACCACTGATGCCATGATCATCCCAAGCATTCCTCTAGGCCACAGAATATCAGCTTCACTGAGGTGACACAACACCCATTGCTGACACCTTTTACTGTTGAGACTAACTCCTGCTGCTACTGTGCCTTCGTTTCTAATCACATCCTTTTGCACCAAAATATTTTGGGTATGGTCAGGTTGGATGCCAGTTCCCAGGTGTCTGACTCTAACATCTGCTTTGTGGTTACAAGTACAAGAATGTTAGTAGTGAGTCCCACCACCTGATGTGGTACTTTCCAACATGAGAAGAACCCAGGTTTCTGAGTGTCAGATGCCTGTCTTTTTGCATTTCTTGTCACCGTGTACTAGCCAGATGGAAGGCAAGTCCCTCATATTCAGTTCCCCTTGAAGGTACCTCTTCATACTGGCAGAAATGTACCCAAAACATTTTCAGCTTCTTCCAAAACTTGCAGTTTGGCTCATTTCAGCTATTTAGAATGCTCTCTGCTCAGAAGAGGAGGAGATGGCACTTTTCTGAGAGAGACAGATTAAACTGATTGGTTTCTCAGATTTCTAGTGGGAAGAAGAGGTCACTTGCAGGTCACAGATGTCTAGTGGGAGGAAGAGGTCACTTGCAGGTCACAGATGTCCTCCCCTTTAGTTTCGACAAGGGAGTTAGTTCCCAGAATTTTTAGCTGATGATATCTTATTTGGGAGAGCCCGTCTTTAAAGAGGGTTTACATCAACTGGGAGTCTGGAGAAGTCTTGTATGCACTAAAAAGATATATTGAGCTTTTGGGCTTGAAAACTCCATAAGCCAAATCTCTCAATCTCTTAGCTCCAGGAATATGGACAAAGCCTAAAAATAGGGATGAGTTTTAAATACTGCTTTTATAAACTTAAAGAAATTTGCTAGAATAACAGGATTTGTGTTAGCTCGCATTTACCGAAAGATGTGGAGTCTAAAACTCAAATGTATATCACCATTTAGAGACATCATTCCTCAGTGATTTACCAGAAAACCACACATTTTATAAGGGACAGACTAAAAATATAAGGTAAAAGCCTGGGCATTCTGCAAAAGTCTGGATGGTTAAGAGATATGTGACCATAACCATTAGCTGTTCCTCATATGCTTGAGGATGGATTTTAATACATTATCCTTGTATGAAGACTCCTGACTTCCTGCCGATCCTGACTGAAACTGATTTTTAAATGGTCTTGGATTATTGTGATTGTGTAAGGATCCAGTAATAGATCCAGTAGCGGTGTGCATGTGTGCTTCTATGGGTTCTAAGCTGGTTCCAGCCTAAAATATTCTTCCAAATCTGTTGAACAGTGCAGGAGCCCTTTGAGAAGAAGGTTTAGACATCAGGAACTTTGGCCTTTAGAGTCTTAAATTGGCAGATCCATATGATTAAATGTCAGGGTGAGGGCCTTCTCCAGCTGATGGATATGCTTGAGGAAATTGCTGACACTATTCTGAAGGCAAATCTAGTCTGTCTCACGTAAACTGCTGTGTTGGTAGACAGATATACCATTTGGACTAGTTATGGGACTCCAAGCAATATTACTGTACCATCAACAGAGTAAAGAGGAAAAATGAAAGGGAAAGAAGGCCTTTTCAGAAAAAAATGGCATGTAAACCAGAAAGAGAAGCTTTTTTTGGGGGGGGTGGGGCAGTACAACTAACACAAAGGGAACAGTAGTAATTATTTACTGCCTGTCCACCCCCTTCCTACCGTAACCAAAACCCACCTCATTTATTAAGCCTCCACCAGACCCTTACCAAATTTAGGGGTTGCCTAGCTTTATTTGCCAGAAAGTGGAAAGTGGTTGCAGAAGATACACAGGTGCTTCAGACTGTATCTCATTGATAAAGATTGCAGTTCAAGCCTGTCCCAGAATTTCAGTGAATGCCTTCAGTATCCAAAGACCAAGCACAAAATGTGTAACCATTGCTTGATACATTATTGGAGTAGGGCAGAGTTGAGAGAATTCTGTGAGAAGTAGTAGCCTTGGGTTTCTACTCAAGGCTTTTTCCCAGTGCCAAGAAAAGACATGCCCAGAAGGCCTTTTCTTGATTCATCCAGCTTGAACGAACTCCTAAAGGTTCTAAATCTCAAAATAATTACTCTTTAGGTTCTCCTGCCTCTCCTGTTTCTGCAGGCTGTCATTGTTACTCTAGACCTAAAGGATGCATACCTGGAAAACTGGGCACACAGTTACCACAGGTGTTTTAACACTTTTAAAGCAGAGGGATCCTATTGCAACTTACCAGTTTACCTTTTGGAATAGCTTCTACTCCCAGGTATTCACATAATAGTTGGCTCTAGTTGTAGATCGCTACACACACACACACACACTAAAAAAAACAATTCCAAGTTATCCCTACATATGAAAGCCTAGTCTCACAAGGAGTTAAGAGAGGGAGATAGTTTATACCAAAGCTTGTTTTCAGAATCTCAAGCTCTGTCTGCTGATATCTAACCTGGTACCTTCAGGGAAAGTTGTCCTCATGAAAGTACTCTATTTTACAGTTATACAGAGAACATTTTTCTCCTTGAACAAGGTACAGTTCCTGGCTCTGTTCTTTTAAGATATGAACTAAAGGTATTTGTGTTTAGGCAACAGAGGTCTTAAGAATTCTATGGTAGACCAGCTACTACACAGACAGGGATTAAAGGTGGAGGTGTCTTGGTTTGCATCAAAAATATATATACTTCAAGGCTGGTCATACAGGACAGTGTACTTCAGCTTCTCCACTTTCAAATCATCATAGGCAAAATCCCATACCACTTCTTTGCAGGTTATAGGTCCCCATCTTTGAGCCCATACCATGTATTTAAACTTATTGGAAACACTCGCCATCCAACCCAATACCTTATTCATGGGCAACTTTAACTATCCCGCTATTAACTGTGAATCCTATACAACACCAAATGTACAGGTGCAGACATTCCTGAATTTTGTAAACACAAACTCCCTGGTCCAGATTGTCAGTACACCAACCAGGGTGCAACCATCCTGGATCTGGTCCTCACTAATATGGGAGAGTGCTGCACACCCACTACTGTAATGTCTTCTCTGGGAAGGTCAGACCTCTAAATGGCCTCCTTTGAAGTAAAATTAAAACTTGGAACCCCCAGCTAATTGGAATATTTAGGAACTACTCTAAGGCTAACTTCACAGAAACCCTCTACAAACATATTAGCTGCACTGCTTAGAGGCTGCTGTACCCACCAGGAAGTACAGAACTAACTCCAAAATCAAGTCACACTGGTGGAATGACAATATCAATAGGCTGTATAAGAGAAGAAAGAAAACAATGGCAAAAATTAGGAGGTGCAGCACCCAGCAGGGGAAAAGTATTCTCATCAAACTAAACAAGCAACTCAGAGGACAGATAAAGTCTTCCAAAGCCAAATATGAGGTAAATTTGGCCTCCTAGGCTAATAACAACCACAAAGCATTTGTTAGCTATGTCCACAACCTCAAAGGCAATACACAAATGTGTGCAGAACTCTTTGTTAATGGAACCACTATTACTGAGCCAGAAGATATAGTAGACCTACTGGCTGACAAATTCAGCTCCAACGTTAACCACTCTTCACCTCCACTTTCCCTCAAGGAATATCAAATATAATTCCCCTTGATATTACTAGGGAACAGGTCCTTAATGCTCTGCCTGAGGCCAAGAATACTGCATCAGTGAGCCCAGACAATATTCCAGGATACCTTCAAAATAGCTTGAAACATCCCCCTGCACAAAGGAGGGCCATCTACAAACCCTAGAAACTACAGACCCATAAGTCTCACTAGTCTTGCATACAAAGCCATGGAGAGAATTATTATGGAAATGATCAGTAATGACATTGGAAATCTCCAGACACTAGACCCAACCCAGTTTGGTTTCAGCAAGGGCAGGTCATGCCTACTTAACCTGGTGGACTTCTTTTAGAACGTCGCCAAGGCAGTGGATGAAGGTAAAATGGTTCAGACTGCCTACCTTGACCTGGCCAATGCATTTGAGACAATACCCCACTTGGGCATTGCTGACAGACTTATCAGGTTAGGTACATACTCTTATGTCACCCAGTGGATAGCCGGCTGGATCACAGACAGGATCCAGGAAGTTAGAATCTGGGAGTCTACCTCTCCAAAGAGGCCAGTCATAAGTGGAGTCCCTTAGGGATCAACTCTGGGACAGCTCCTTTTTGACATTTACTTCTCTGAAGTCAAGGTCAGTGTCAGTGGCCTCTGGCTGACTAATTTTGCAGGTGACTGCAAATTAGGAGCTGTCATTGAATCCCCTCTGACACAAATGTTCTCCAGAAAGGGCTGTGTCAGAGCTGTGGACTAAAACTAAATGCCAAGAAATGCATACTGGTATCCTTCAGGAAGTTGTCCACCCCTGGTAACTATCATTTTTACCCCACACTCCTAAGAGTTGACCCAGTATTCAGGGGCTTGAGGATACACACAGGCAGTAATCTAGCATTTGACCATAATGTGTCTACAGTGGTGAGGAAATCATTCTATGTTGTGCAACTTATAACCAAATGTATGGCATCTAGATTCAAGGAAGTTATTGTTCCACTGTATTCAGCGTTCATCAGACCTATCATTGAATACAGTGATCCCTTTGGTATGTACCTGTCCAGGCATATCCAACAATTAGCATGTCCACATAGGTTCCTCATTAAAGGAATGCAGTGGATATAAAAAGTGTACACACCCATGTTAAAATATGAAGTTTTTGTGATATAAAAAGAAATGAGACCACAATAAATCATTTCAAAGCCGTTCCCACGTTTAATGTGACCTATAACCTGCACAATTCAATTGAAAACAAAGAAATCTGTTAGGGTAAAAAAATATAAAAAATGTACAATATGCTGGTTGCATAACTGTGCTCACCCTTAAACTAATACTTTGTTGAAGCACCTTTTGATTTAATTACAGCATTCAGTCTTCTTGGGTACACACCTGCCATCAAGTAAAGAGACTCTGATTAACCCCAAATAAAGTTCAGCTGTCCTAGTAGGAGTTTCCTGACATTTACTCAGTTGCCTGATACAGCAAAGCCATGCTTAATAGAGAGCTTACAAATCATCAAAGGGATGTCATTGTTGAAAGGTATCAGTCATGTGAAGGGTACAAAAAAATTTCCACAGCATTGGATATACCATGGAATACAGTGAAGACCTCAAAAAGTGGAGAAATATGTGACAACAGTGACATTGCAAAGAACTGGATGCCCCTCCAAAATTGATGAAAAGACAAGACAAAAACTGTTCATGGAGCCTGCCAAGAGACCTACAGCAGCACTGAAGGAGCTGCAGGAAATTCTGGCAAGTACTGGTTGTGTACTACATGTGACAACAATGTCCTGTATTCTCCATATGTCTGGACTATGGGGTAGGGTTCCAAGGCGGAAGCCTTTTCTGACACAGAAAAACATACAGGCTTGGCTAAAATTTGCAAAACAATGCATCAAGACTCCAAAAAGCATGTGAGAAAATATGCTATGATCTGATATGACCAAGGCTGAACTTTATGACCACAATTCCAAAAGGCACGTTTGGCGCAGAAACAACACTTCACATCACCAAAAGAACACCATCCCCACGGTGAAGCATGGTGGTAGCAGTGTCATGCTTTGCAGTTGCTTTTCTTTAGGTGGAACTGGGGTTTAGTCAAGGTGGAGGGAATTATGAACAGTTCCAAATACCAGTCACTTTTGGCCCAAAACCTTCAGGTGTCTGCTAGAAAGTTGAAGATGAAGAGGAATTTCACCTTTCAGCATGACAATGACCCCAAGCATACATCCAAATCAACAAAAGAACGGCTTCACCAGAAGAAAATTAAAGTATTGGAATGGCCCAGCCAGAGCCCAGACCTAAATCCAAGAGAAAATCTGTGGGTGACCTGAAGAGGGCTGTGCACAAGAGATGCCCTCACAATCTGACAGATTTGGAGGACTTTTGCAAGGAAGAGTGGGCAAATATTGCCAAGTCAAGATGTGCCACCCTGATAGACTCCTACCCAAGAAGACTGAATGTTGTAATTAAATCAAAAGGTGCTTTAACAAAGTATTAGTTTAAGGGTGTGCACACTTATGCAACCCGCTTATTGTATGTTTTTTATTTTTTGAAAAAACCCTTTGCTGATACATAGACCCAACGAAAATCAGTGAAACCCAAAACTGAAAGCACCAGCAAGAATCAAATCATATATCCAGTATGACAATAGATGTAGTAGTCCAGTATAATAAAATCACACAAATTAAATTTTATTGGTAAGCGCTTTCCCAATACATATAGGAATTGCTTCATCAGACAACTAGATAAAAATACCGGTCAAGTTTTAAAAAAAATCCTAGTACAAATACACCAATCAAAAAAAAACATTATTCACAGAAAGACCCTCCCCCTATTAACAAGTCAATTAAACCATGCTCACAGAACATGTCCAACCAAATAATTAATAAAGTATATGTAACATAAATCATGTATTAAAAACATAAAATGTGCATTGTGTAAAAGCATGCTGCATTATAAACATGTTAAAAGTAATACATTCAAAATTAGTTACATTATCTAAGAGGCCGAGTTTTAAGTATGGGTTTCAAGGGGACGGAATCATTAAGACCCAGTCCCCTATGTGTTCCCAATCTCAAAATCCATTCTATCTTGGCACATTCCATCCTGGTGATGCAGTCCCCTTATCTAACATCTAACTTTTGTATGTGTAAAACTTGGAAAGCAAAGGTATGGCTATCCCCCATGGCCATGGTGTGTTTGGCCAAGGCACTATAATCCAATCTTTTCCTAGTACAGTATACATGATCACGTATACATTCCCTGAGCCTCCTATTGGTCTTGCCTACATAAAAACTGAAGCAGACCACACAGTGGGCCAAATATACCGCATTGGTGGTATTGCAGTCCGCTCGTACCCTCAACTCTTTCAGACTGTCCTGTAGGCTGACTCAGGAAGTTGGCCATCCTCCCAACACAAGTGAGCTTTGAGAATCTTTCGAAGGTTATGACTGCCACAGAGATCCTTACAAGGAACATAGTACATTTGAGTAAGGAACTTACCATAATAATAGATGTTAAAATAGGATCACTTTTACACTATGGTTTCCTTACCTCCATCACTATTGTGGAGTGCTGGGTGTTCAAGGGATAGGGTTGGTAGCAGTTCACCTGTACCCTGACATAGCAGTCTAATTTGGGATTTCTTAGTCATGGTTTCTCTGGGGGAACTTAGTTTCCTGGGTTTCTTTAGCCTACACCAAGGAGAAAGGACATAGGAAGACTACCTGCAAGGTTGAGGACTTAACCAGTGTGTAGCTTAGGGCAACCATGCTTAGTGTTTCTTGGATGAGAAGTAGTCAAAGATGGTGATAACTGACATGCTTGGGAAAGAGGATTCAGGCTTGCCAGGGTGAAGGGTACACAACTGTGGGAGTCAAGCCAGTCACCAGCTCTCTCCTATAGTTAGCAGTGATCCAGCTTGAACATTGTCTCATCGTTCCTTACACATCTTTACTTTCAAAGCCCTTCCAGGAGAAGTTTCATTTCCATTTGGCCAGGCTTAGTACTTTCACAGTATCTTGGTATTTTACATATCTTTTTATATACCAGCCTGAGAGTGTCAACAAAACATCAGATCGGAGGACATGATGTTGATGGCTCACTATTTTTGTTTTTTTCTGTTTTTTTTTTGCTTTTCAGTTAAGTGGAGCAAAATATTATAATTTAGTTTAAATTGTTTGAATCAGATTTCTTGGGAAGACATCAGAGAAGGTCATAATATTGGCAAATCATGTCTTCCAAGTCTGATGCTTTTTTTGTGCTGAGGTAGTTCAAAGGTTTCTGTTTGAATTTTAGAATTTTTGGCAGAAATACTGTCATCACAAGAAAGATTTTTTTTTTCAAATATCTTTAGGAAAGAAATTATTTGTTCACACTTTTTACCTGCCCTTAGTAAGTCAATGGGGCTAATATACACAGTTTTTGGTTTTGCTTCAGGTAGCTGAGTGGGCGACAGTCTTCCTTTCAGTTCAGAAAGAGGAAGATTTTCCTTTGACTTTGGTTAAAGTAAATTTATTTATTCTCTATCAGTCGTCTTTTTTTAATCCTCCCACTCTGCAGGACTGAGCTCTATCTGCACTTAGTCAGCCCACTCATTCCACGATATTGGGAGCAAGGAATTCCCAAATTAGATGAGAGCTGCACAGACTACTCATTTCTGCTGTGTTGAAAGATCCTGGTGGTAGGTATTGTGCTAGCTTGTTGGTACTGCAAGGTGGCCAACCTTATATTTTTGAGGAACACCTACACCCCCACCCAGCTGAATGAAGAAAAAGATTCTTGTTCAATAGCAGTCTGTGGCTTCTTCCCTTCTCCCCTTCAGCACATTCCTCCAGCCTATTAATGTATTCCTCTCCCCTATTTTTTTTTCTGTATTCAGTCCATGTGCCTTCTTTGTCATATATTTTATGATTTCTATGGCTCTGGTCAACTAAAAAGAGTTCTACAGTTGCAGTTCACATTTCTGTTTTGTTTTCAAAGCATCATGGTACATTATTTTATTCATATAATGTTTTGCTGCATTTGCACTTCACATTCAAAGCAACTTATTTTGTACGTGGAGTTTTTCTATTACTGTGTGCATCGTTGCACATTATGTTTGTAGTTTTCTTCTGAACCTCCATTGAAATTGGGCATGGCTTAACTAGATAACCCAGTTACAACCCCTACAGCTTCTGTGCTTGCTTTCACTTAATTGTCATTGCAGTGGCTGGCATCTTTTCCAGCAGGTAGTGGAACCAAGGCAAAAAACATGATATCTAGATGGGTCACCAGCCCATCACAATACAAATGTGTGTCTACAGACACACACACACACACACACACACACACACACACACACACACACACACACGAAATACAGCGTTTCCATTCAGCTTATAAGCATGTCTTTAAATGTAGGGATGAAGCCCACATAAATACAAGGAAAATGTGCATAGTTAATGTAGAAGTCACCATTGCTGTGAATCAAAAAGGTATCCAAAAGCTGTAAGGCAGTATTTGCTAGCTGTTGTGCCATGATAGCATACTTAGGTATTCTAAGGCTACTGAGTCTTATGACCATTTATATCTTGCCAGTAACCTCCCTCCAGCCGTACCTCCTTTTCTCAGGCAGTCAGTCCCAGAAAACTCAGGCAGTCATCTAGGTTATGTTTGAAGGAAGATAGTGAGTTACACTACTTAATATGCAGGGGACAGTTTTTCTATAGGTTGGAGAGGTGCTAATTTATAAATTTGTCCCTCCAGCCTGTTTTATTTTTTTCTGTTGAAGATTTAGGCCCTTGGTATCAGTGTTGGTGGAGCCATTGGACCTAGAAACATAGGATTTCTTGAAAAAACAGGGCAGTAATGGCATGGTAAGCAAGACAGAGATCTCCCTTTAAAAGTCTGTAAGATACTCAGTAAAGGGATAGAGGGTCCATTCTCTCTTGATACTTCTGGAACTTCAAGCCTGAAAAAAAAAAAAAAAAAAAAAATAAATATATATATATATATATATATATATATATATATATATATATATATATATATATATATATATATATATATGGGTCTAATTTGAATGATCAAAATTTCAAAACTTTGAATGTCATATGGCCGGGACCGTATGATCGAAGTTTTAAAGCGTCGAACATTCAAAAAACAAAACAAAAACAAATTAATACACATTTATTTAGGGGGGCAAGCCCCCCTGCACCCACCGGTATTAAAATATACCAACTCTGAGATTGCACTACAGCATGGAAAAGGGAATATTCCTGTTCCACGCTGTATAGAGATCTCAGTTTAAGTGTTAGAAGTTTTAAAACTTCGATCATATGGTTTCAGCCATATGAAATTCGAAGTTCTGAAACCGATCACTTAAATGGGACCCATATATATATATATATATATATATATATATATATATATATATATATATATATATACACACACACACACACACACACACACACACACACACACATATTTTGGTTAGGACCCTTTGGTGTCTTTTTATAATTGTTTGATATGTTTAGTGATATACATCTTGAAGAGGGGATTCTAGTCAATAATTGGTCTGATCAGTGCTGAGTATAATGGAGTGAATACCTCTTTAGAGTCTGAGGATATTCCTTTAAAAATTAACTGTGCTAAATTAATGGATTTAATTAAATTAATTTAATTAAAGGATTTCCTGACAACCATTGTCACATGCTCCAAGGAGAAGAGGGTATCAGCCCAAGTTCCCATGTGCCTGTCTACATTTTAATGTTGTAGTCGTATGTTATCTATGTTGTATATAAGAGGAGGGGTAGTCTGCCAAAAGTGCTGATACTACAATTCTCTGCATTTAGTTTGAGCCCAATGGTAGTAAAACAAGAATTTATAATGGAGACTACAAGGTCAGAGATACTGAGTGAACAAATTGGTGTAACTGTGGACATATTTTATGAGCTGTGATGCAGAATCGGAATTGCCTAGATATAGTAAGTCCTTGCTGAGTCTAATTATAGTGGCTGCCAAAAACGTAATTACTAGAAAATGGAAATCAAAGTCTAAACCAGCTGTACAAGAAATAGTGAATATAGTAACAGAAAGAAAGCAACTGAAATTGGAACCTTTAGAAAAGGGTAGGAGCAAATTACAATGAAAAAAATGAGATTTGTGGGAACAATATATGCACATGACTAACAAGGTTTAAAAGAAAGCATGATCTGAATGAGCTATGTAATGGCTGACAATGTCTGGATAGATTACAATTGATGCACGATGTCTGCAAATAAAATTATGTTGATATTGTTTGTGATGTATAATGTTTGCAATTAAAGTTATGTCATTGTGGTTTGTTTTCATTTACGTGAATGTATGATTGCCTGTGTCATACATGATAACTTAATAAAGATGTTTTTTGTTTAAAAGTATTACAATGGAGAGTTCATTCTGAAGGGATTGAATGCTAGCAGTTGGCTTAACCCACAGTTTTTAGTTATCTACAATATTTATTAGCCTGCGGTCTTGGCTGTCTGTTTAGGGATCTGAGAGATAAAGGTAAAAAGGAGAGATCTTAGCACTGAGGCCTGAAGGACACCACTGGTCACTTTCGTACCGTCTGATGAGGTGTCGCCAACTCGTACTGGATGGATTCTGACTTTCAACCAGTTTGCTATTCATCTTACCATATATGGGTTAGTTGTTAAAGCATTTAGCTTATGCATGATGCCAGTATAGGAAACTGTATCAAAGGCTTTGGCTAGGTCAGAATATGCAGTGTGTTTTACATGGTCATTGTCTAAGCCAACATGACCCTTTCAGAAGAGCTATACCAGATTCAGTAGACATGAGCTGCCCTTCACAAAATCAGGTTGTCTGTCAAGTCTAATAATAAGCTTGATGTCATACTTTATGAGGTAAGTTACAATACTTTTCATGGTTTTGTATATGAGGCTTGTTAGACTGATAGATCTGTAATTATCTGGGACAGTTATAAGGCCACTGCTGTGGAGGAGCATTACCACTGAAGGCTCCACTCATGGACAAAATTAGTAGATAAACTTAGATTAAACCATTTAAATAGTGAATCTGCAAGGGTATATTTAGCACCATTTATTAAGCAACCAGCTATATTGTTAGGTCCCAAGGAGGAGGCAGTTTTGGTCTTGATTATTCTTTTAGTAAATAATCTTTAGATACAGTTGGGTAAGTAAAGGACTCTGGTGTATTTCATTGCTTTGGATAGAAGTATTTGGGGTACTACTTTCTGTAAAGTTAATTTCCATATGAGTTTTGCCAATCTGCCTCCAATTCCCTCCTCACATTTTCCTGTGTCAGCAAATCTCTTTGCTCCTCATATAAATATTTTGGTCATTTTGCAACAATTTTCTGTTTTCCCTCTACCACTGCAATTGGATATTACTTGTTAACTGAGTGGATGGGCCTTCCATACAGCAAAGGCCTGAGCCAGACATTGCAAGGCTGAATACTTTACTCATATACATGGCCATTTTAGTGCAGCCAGTCAGCTAAAGTGTTTTGGACAGGTGCGAAGAAAAAAAAGAGAACCCTTTGAAAACCCATGCATAAACTGGAACAGCATTCAGAACTTCACACAGACAGTGATAAAAGACAGGATTTAACCTTAGGCCCTGGAGCTGTGGGATAGGCACCTTACCATTAAGCCACCATACATTATTTTTGTTTTACGTTTGTTAGCTGAGTAAGTGAAATATTCCAAGGACTCTCTTCATCCATGACCTGAGTTATAGGGCGAAATACCCACTGATATAATTAACTTAGATTAGTAATATATATATATATATATATATATATATATATATATATGTATATATATATACATACATATATAAACATATATATATATATATGGTTCCCCTTCACAAAGTCAAACAGCCACAATCTCGAAAGTCACGTGGCCGAGACCATATGCTCAAAATTATGGAAGCTTAACTCTGAATGGGGAATGGCATACAGTGCAAAATGGGAGATTTCCCTTTCTGCGCTGTAGTGCAATCTCAGAGTTGGAATAAATAAGTAGTGGGGTGGGGGTGCAGGGGCTTGCCCTGCATAAACACTTTGTTGTGTTACGTTTCTCTTTTTTTCAGCTCCCTTTCATGAAGTTGAGCTTCAGAAACTCGAACATATGGATTTGACCATGTGCAGTTCGAGTTTCTGAACTTTCGACTTTGTGAAGGGGAACCATATATATATATATATATATATATATATATATATATATATATATATATATATATATATATATATATACACAAGGATATAAACAGGATTACAGTGTGATAACCATTACCATGAACCTCTTTTGATATAGTTACATATTCAGGTAAGGTTCTTTGTTGTAAACAATATATTGGAGTAACATATTCTTGTGAAACTTCAAAAAAGTGCAAGGAAAATAACAAAAGATATGGACACAGTTCCTTGAGCACTTTTGTTCAATTTATTCACATGAACTTCATCAGAAAATGAAACCTCTCTCACATTTTAAAGCAGGCAAATAAAATCACATGACTTAAATACTCCAGTAAAAATTGGTTCTACACACTTAAAATGGCAAATGTATGTGAATGAACATAAATGTGTATATTTGTGTGTGTGTTTATCATTTGTAATAATCTATAAAACACTAATATAAAAAAACATTTTGTAATGACAAAGTCTTGTGTTGTCTAAAACATTACTTCAGCAATACAAAGCATTTAATATTAATGCTTTCATTTAAATCTGGTGCTCTGTCAGTGCCAGGTTGATTTGGCATAAAGATTCTTTAGATTCCAATAAAACCTGGTAGTTTCCTGAAAAGTCATCATTAACTACTTTGTCCAAAACAAAAAAGAAAATTTCTTAAAGTCAAAACAAATATTGGAGTGCTTGGCAAGAGCATTGGTGAAGTCTCTCTTTTTGATGGCCAGAAAATGTTCATAAATTCTCCTTTTTAAACATCTTATAGTCTTCCCAATATAAAAGGAAGGACATGAGTCACACATAGCCACATATACTACATTCTCAGTCACAAGAAAAGTTACCCCTAGCCCAGATGGTCCTGTTGCAATTGTATCTACACTGTTTGCATTTTTTACATGAATAAGTCCCAGTTATACTGTGAGACCTTTTGTTGGACACTGTACTGGGTGCTTGTTCTAACATGAACTTGATGTTAGAACATTTGTTGTAAGTGAATTTAGGTCTCTTTCCCACAGCTTTAATAAGTTCACCATTGCCCATCAATACCTTCCAGTTTTCTTTGATTATATTTTTGATGATCCACATTTCTTTGACAAAGGAAGAGTAGTGATGAAAACAGTGGTGCCATCTGACCTAAAGTTGTGTCTAACTTCCACAGCTGATGTTGACTTTAAAATAGGTCTGGTTGCATTGTCACAAAAGACTTTTTTTGCCTTTATAAGTACAATATCACCCACATATAGTAGACAGTTAACATGTGAATGGTCCTACAATGACAGCACCTTGTGACCGAACTGTTGTGGTAGTCCTGTTTTGTGTAAGTATTATTTTCAAGAACTCCTAAGTTCTTTTACTTAATCCTTAAACTAGGTAGTGACTTCACTGGAAATCCCACATCTGTTTAATAGCTGTAGTAGTTTGGAATGTTTTTTAGATAGAAGATAAGTATTTTCTTCTGATTTTTTGTTAAGTTTTACTGCTTTGCCGCCTACTTTTGGCATTTTCCGTCTTGCTAAAGTTTATATCTGTAACAGTAACAGTACTTGGAACACATCTAGAGCCTGTTTACTGCATTTCCTGTGTTGCACTTAATTTAAAATCGTTTTTATCTCTAAAAACTGCATTTTACCTGATTTTGGCCTAGCACTCAAGTGTGGGGTCATTTATTGTACTGTTGTGATTATTTTGCTGCTTGTGTATCTATGCTACCTTTAAACTACAACAAAAAGAAAAAAAAACACAAAATCTTGCTTTTTTCCCACTTTCTGAAAGTTAAGAAAGTTCAGTTACAGATTTGCTGTTCTGAACTGTTTGGAAGTTTCTAGAAGGCCAGTGCTTGCTTGGGCTAAAGGGAAGTCTCTGTGTTCACCAGTGGAAGTGGTTAACACTGAACAGCCTGCCTGTCCCTGGAGGAGTGGTTACTACCTAGAAGCTGTAGTTTTATTGGCCATTTTGGGTAAATTCTAAACTCCTTGATTTCTCTTCTCTTAAAACCCTACAACTCTCTTTTTGCGCGGTTTTGCGCACTGAGCAGCATCGGGCAGCGCCGCCTAAACAGTTTTAAACTATTCCAGGCTCCACAAAGTCTGCTCTTCACTTTTTCCCTTAGAACTGTTCAAACTCTCAAAGTAATCACTCTATTCTCTTTCTAAAGCCCTGCACTTGCTCAGCTCTTATAAGGAAACACTAACTAACTAAAGCACTACACCCTCCTTGACTTCTCATAAATATTAGACTCCCGATTGGTCCTTCCTGATCAAGTGAAAAATCAGTTCCCTTCCTTAATCTGATCAGTAAAAAAACAGTTCTCTATACTAATCTGGTATGTCCAAGGGTCAGTTTCAAGGTTACTCTCCAGTCCAGCTGGTGAATCTGGGAATTTTGAGGCAATGTTACAATTGCCTTATGTACACAGACAACCCTCTCCTCCTTCCAACAAACTCTAATACATGTGAGAGATGCAGTTACACAGCCAAACTGGAGGCAGAGCTCTCTCAACCCCAGGACTGGCACAGACCTATTGCATCTGCATACCCAACACATAAACACACAAAAACATACTCGGAGGCTCTAAATAAAAATCTGCCTAAACAACAAAGACCTCGTAAGCAGATATCCAAGCAACAGCCACCCCTCAACAATACCCACAAATCACATATCTCACAAAATCAGTGTGCCTCACAGTCACAGCCCTAAGGCCAAACAACACACCAAATACACTTGTTATAGGGGACTCTATTGTCCGGCACACCGACGTCCCGCTCACCAGACTGAACAAGGAGAAGGTCACTGTAAGCTGCCTGTCGGTTGCCAGGATCCACCACATAATGCAAGCACTCAGGTCACTCCAAAGCAAGTACAAGTATGACTCCATCATTGTCCATGCTGGTGTGAATGATCTGAGACGTACCTCCCTGGACTACATGAAAAGAGACATAGAGGAGCTCTCTGACCATGTAGCCCAGGCTGGTATGACCCTGACCTTGAGTAGCATCTTGCCCTCACCAAGAATGATGCCACAGTATAAAGACAGAATGATCAGTTTCAGCAATTGGCTAAAGTATTGGTGTCATCCAAAGGGAATCCAGTGACTGTCAGCCTGGGATGACATGCTCGACAAGCCACGTTGCTTCGCTATGGACAGCTTGCACCTGTCACCCTTAGGCTTTCGTATACTGGCCAAGGTTCTTGCCACCCCTATAATGCCTTTTTTAGGCAAGGCTCAAAGGACAAACCCACCTCCATAGACAACACAAGGATAAAAAACTAAAGGTAATGCTACTCAATGCCAGAAGTCTAAACCTCAAGATGCACGCACTCGAGGCTCTCCTCAGTATGGAGAAAATCGATGTCTGTGCAGTAACAGAAACCTGGTTCAAGGCTCCTGAGAGCACCCCAGCACTACCAGGTTATAACTCATACCATGCGTTTCGGCCCCAAATCTCGGACCGAAGCACAAAAGGAGGGGGAGTATCTATATTCATCAAAGATACCTACACCTCCAGGTTAGTGGCACTGCACGAATCATCGGAAACCATCCATGTGCAACTATCAGCGGGCAAAACTGCCTTTCAGTTTGTAGCCTGCTACAGAACACCCTCCCTATTACAGGAACCCCCTTGGCATTCCTGAGAACACTGGAGAATATGAAGGTCTCTCCAAACACTATGTTATTGGGTGACTTCATCTACCCAAACATTGACTGGGAAAACTACTCAAGTCCAAGCACCCTCGCCCAACGGTTCCTTGAATTTATAAACTCTAACGCAATGGAACAACTGGTCACCACTCCCACAAGAGGGAACAACATATTGGATCTGGTCATCACCAACATGGGGACTCTATGTTTCACACCAGAGGTAAACCCCTCATTGGTAAGATCAGACCATAAACAAATTTCCTTGGACATCCATATCCCATCCCCACCCCCAGCCAAGGAAATCACTGTAAAGAATTTCTCGAAAGCCAACTTTGCACTTCTCAAGACTGACCCCTGGGCCAGAGGATAATACAGCCCAATCCGCAGAATCCTTTACAAATGCATTCTATGAGCACCTGCAGGAATGCATGGATCATGCTATCCCAAATAAAACCAAGACTCACTCCTCCAAAAACAGGAGACCGGTCTGGTGGACCCCGGCCATAAATAAGCTATACAACAGAAGGAGGAAGCTACTACATGACAGAGCAAAATCCCAAAAAGGGAAGGCATCTCTGATCAGTATTAGCAAGAAACTTTGATCCCTCATAAAATCATCAAAGGCCAGTTTCGAAAGAAAAAATGCCCTAGACACTAAAGATAATCACAAGGCCTTCTTTAATTATGTCAGGAACATGGGCGGAAACTCCCAGATATGCTCTGAATTGTTGCATAGCGGTACAAAATATACCGAACCTACAGACATAGCCAACATCCTAGCAGACAGATTCAGCGCAAACTTCTCCCCCCCTTCCACCCCAAAGGAGCAAATGCCTATCCCAACTGAATGTAACCTCCCTGACATCACAGATGCACAGGTGAAAGCTGCCCTCTCCAAAGCACAAAACACAGCATCTATGGGACCGGACGGTGTCCTAGGCTGTGTCTTACATGAGCTCCAAGAAGAACTGAACCCTCACATTAAGTCACTGTTCAAACTTAGCCTTACTACAGGATATGTACCCAAAGAATGGCTTACAGCTACAGTGGTCCCACTCCACAAAGGTGGTGCCACAACGGACCCCGGAAACCATCGCCCCATAAGCCTGACTAGTCTGGTCTGTAAAGCTATGGAGCGTATTATCATGGAACTCATAAACAAAGACATTGGGAGCCTCCAAACACTGGAGCCTACCCAATTCGGCTTTGTTAAGGGCAGATCTTGCCTCTTAAACCTAGTTGATTTCTTTGAAACAGTTACCAAAGCCATAGATGAGGGCAAGGTAGTCCACACAGCCTACCTGGACCTCGCAAAAGCCTTTGACACAATACCCCACTCGGGCATCATAAATAAGCTTACCAGCTTAAATATCTACCCCTATATCACAAGATGGGTTGCAAACTGGCTCAGAGATAGAACCCACATGGTCAGAATCGCAGGTGCCATGTCCGAATCCAAATCAGTTACAAGTGGTGTCCCACAGGGCTCAGTTCTGGGACCTCTCTTGTTCGGTATATACTTCTCTGAGGTTCAGGCTAACACGGGGGGATTATGGCTGACAAAGTTCACAGATGAATGCAAACTGGGGGCCATAATTGAATCTCCAGCTGACACAAGCATCCTCCAAAAGGGTCTCACAGAGACGGATGCTTGATGCCAGAGCCACGGCCTCAAGCTAAATGCTAAAAAGTGCATAGTCATCCCCTTTGGGAAAAACAAGGTGCCTACAAATTACCACATAGGTGGTAATCCATTAAGTATGGAAGAAATAGATTTGGGGACCAACGTAGATAGTAATCTCTCCTTTGATAATCACGTTGCCAAAGTGGTTAGAAAGACCTTCTATATAGCCCACCTTATCACGAAAGGGTTCGCATCTAGATCAAGAGAGGTCATTGTGCCCCTCTACTCGTCACTCATCAGGCCCATAATTGAATACAATGCCCATTTTGGGATGTACCTTACCTGACACCTGCAGCAACTGGAGAGACCCCAAAAGTACCTCACCAAGAAGATCATGGGCTACAAACAGATGTCCTATGCAGCTCGACTAAAGAAACTCCAGCTCTACTCAGTTGCTTACCACCTACTCAGAGGCAATCTATGCCTGATGTACAAAGCCATGTCAAACCCAGAATTAATGGACATGCTCCACCTCAAAAAATCCAAGTCCCTTAGAGCTACACGCTCCAGGGACCTAAACCTCAGCACAAAAATAAATAGGACATGCTGGAGGGACAGATTAATTTCCCAGAGGCTCCCCTCACTCTGGAATAGAATCCTAATTCATGTTAAACATAGCCCCTCGCTGACCCTCTTCAAGCGAAATTTGGACGCGTGGATGGGAAATCGCAAATTCACCCCTGGGATCTCTCCTGTGTCCCTGCTAGACAGAGGCACAGTAAACTAATATTAAAAGGGTACCTTCTGTGACCTACTTTACAGAGGCACAGTAGGCTAATCTGATAGGGAGGCGGAAGCCAAATACACTCTGGCTAGGCTTATAAATGCCCTATGGCAGATAGCCTAGTATCTACCTATGAACCTATGCAAATGCTCTTTTTAGGTCTAAAAGTATTTCCCATTAAGATTGTCTTCCATCAGTAGTTTTGCTAGGGTGGGGAGAAGTGGGTGACTACTCCAGGTGCAAAGTGTTAGGGAGTGATTGGAAAATCCTGATAGTTCTTTATTAATAGTGCATACCAGCTTTTAAATGCTAGTATTGTATTTGAGGTCAAAGCTGAGCATTCTAGCACTTTGTGTTTAGTGTAACCACAGCAACTGCTTGCTAGAAATGTTGCAAGCAGTTTGCTAGAGCTTTAAAAGAAAAAAAATGTTTTTTTTTTATTTATTTTATTTTTCGGACAAATATAAGTACTATAGCACTCTGTGGGTATATAAACTTTAACAACTATTTTCTGCACTTTAACCCAAAGATCTGATGTTGTCAGTTTTCAATTTATCCTCGACAAATGGGTTCATTTTCAAGCCTTGGAACCGACTTGGCCATTACTACAGCAAGAGAAAGCCAAAAACTCTGAAGCTTGACCCTTACCCACAGTGCTCCTCTCCTAGTTACCTCAGATCGCGTTTGCCACTTTACTTGACAGACCCATTCGCCATTGCTCTCGAGCTAAGTATAACTTTTTTGATATATTTCATCTTACCTGTTAGTTGTTAACCCACCCACTTCTTTATAACACTTTTATATTTATCCTCTCCTCTCTTTCTTTACACCTCAGTGTATTCTTAGCTGTCATTGATAGTTTTCCTTCCTACTACTCTCCTCCTATTTAAAAAAAAAACAAAACAAAAAAGCACACTATTTCTTTCTTTAGTGACACTTTTCTACCCGTGTGTGTGTGTGTGTGTTTTTTATAGCTGTCTTTTTCTCGCCAATTATTTACAAACTTTTTCATTATGGCAGATAAACCTAAAGTTTTTAGATATCTAGGTTTAAAAGGTGCCAGAAATGTGAACACAGAATTCCTAGGTGAGATGAGCATTCGCTATGTGTTTATTGCCTGGGTCCTGTTCACCTTCAAGAAGACTGCTCTATATGTCACAGTTTCAGTCACAAGGGACTAGTGGAAAGATGTAATAAAGTTATTTTGAAGGGTATGCTTCCATTAGCCTTCATTGAGGCCTTATCCAGTGCTGACAAAGCCAAGAGTAAGACTGATGTGTCTTCTTCTTCTTCCTCATCTTCATCTTCCAAAGTTTTGGAGAAACCAGAAAAGAGAAGCCTGTCTGCGCCTTCCACTCAGTCAGCACCATCTTTGAAAAGATGCAAGTCTTTGGCTCCTTAGAACCCTTGGAACTGACAAACTCCTCTACTCAGACTTTGGTCCAGAAGGGACCTATGGAACCGATTTTATCGGAGCAGATAAAGTCTTCGGCACCTAGGATTTCGGTGCAGGATCATCTGTATTTTTCAACAACCAAAACCTTCAGCTCAGGCATTTCTTCCATTATCAACTATTTTGACACCGAATGAGCATATTGATGAGCAATCTGTTATGCATTTTCTGAGCAATCACATTCACCTTGTATTGACCCCTTTGCAGGAAGGCTGCCTTCACCTTTTCTGGAAAGGCAAAATTGCTCTCCAACCTTTCTATCTGTACCAGCAAGAACTTAACTGAAGATGATGTGGAGAGGCTGGTGAATAAGATACTCTGGGCAAGAGGGTTGTCGGGTATCTCTTCGGCCCCAGCCCCTCGGGGTTAGGTGCCGATTCTTCCCTTACCCCTCTGGATTTTCCTCCTCTGGCTTTATTTGAAGCATTAGAGTTCTCGGCTCCAAGCCACCCAGCACTGACTGCATTGGTTCTGGAGATATCCCTATCTTCGGAACTGATTCTTGCTTAGAGGCCTTCGGTTCTTTTGGATTTGGAAGCCTCTCTGGGCCGTGTCTGTCCTATCAGCTCTGGGGGGCATGAGTCATCATCTATATTTTTGGAGCCATCTCTGCACCTTGGGACTTCAGCACGGATCAGCTCGACTCCTGCTTCAGTCTGGGGAACTGTCTCTTCAGAGAGGGAAGTGACCACAGTTCTGAGGCACTCTTTTTCTGTTCAGGGCTTCATTCCCAGTTTGGGGGTCCAGCTTTCGAAGCCATGGAGTGAGCCCTGACTGCCTCAATCAAACATTCGGCCCCTTCCACCTTGGAGCCAGTGGCCCTTTCCTCCTTATGCCCAGATATTCAACCCTGCACTCCCACTGGGTCAGTGAGTGCCAAGACCACATGAGACTCAGATAGCAGTTCTCTCATCTTCTGATACCTCCCCAGATCACCCCACTGAGGAGGTCCCTAAGAAGAAAAAGTGCAAGAGGAAGCACTTGGGTTCCCCAGTGGAATCGATCACCAAAGACACAAACTTCAATGAAGATGAGGGATCCCCAAGGTCACCCCTTGATAATGTCTCCTTTGGAAACATCCTGGAAATACTGAAACAGAAGGCTATCTGGAAGTCCATCCCAAAATCCCTCTTCCAAGGGGTGAGTGTACGACCCTGTACCTCTTTGGTGACTCCTCCCACTGTCGAGCTCATTCAGTGTATCTCTCAGACGGACTGAAAGGCCCATAATACTATTAGCTTCAGGAGAGCTAACAAAATTCTGTCCACCCCTGAAGAAAAACAGTTGTTGTCCAAAGGGTTAGCAGTTGATACCATGGTCATGGTGACAGCCACAAAGAAGGAACTGACTGAGGAGAGTTCCTCTGTCCATCCATCCAACAGAGAGTCTCAAGTGATGGGTAGGTTTGGGAAGTGGGTCTATGCATCATCGACCTTTGGGTTACAGTCCTTGAATTTCTTGGCACACTTCACCAGACTTCAGAGAGATCTGGTCAACGAGTTATTAGATACTCTTGCAGCAACTGTTCATAGGTAGGTACTAGGCTATTGGTCCAAGGGCCTGTGTAAGCCTAGCCAACAAAGTTCCTTGGCTTACGCCACCCAAGAAAGTTATTTTCCTGTGTCACTGTCAAGCAGACACACAGAAGTGATCCACGGGGTGTATTTCTTATTTCCCATCCACTCATCAAGATTTTTCTTGAAAAGTGCTAATAAAGAACTTTGCTTGACATAGATGGGTAGCCTGTTCCAGAATATGGGAAGTCTCTGGGACAGGAATCTATCCCTCCAGCATGTTCTGTTTATTGTGGTGACAAGGTTTAGGTCCCTAGACCGTGTAGCTCGGCGGGATTGGGATTGGGATTTATTTAGGTGTAGCATGCCCAACAGCTCTGGGTTTGACATAGCTTTATATGTTAGGCAGAGATCACCTCGGAGTGGGTGATATGCTACGGAGTAAAGCTGGAGTTTTTTGAGACAAGTCAGTGTAGGGCATCTGTTTGAGGCCAGTAATCCTCTTTGTGAGGTACTTCTCTGGCCTTTCCAGCTGCTGTAGATGTCTTGTGAGGTACATTCTAAAAGGGGTGTTGTACTCTATAATGGGTCTAATGAGTGTCGAGTAGAGGGGAACAATGACCTCTTTTTTCCTAGATGAGAAGCCTTTTATGATGAGGTGTGCCATGTAGAAGGAATTCCTGACTACTGTGGCGATGGGACTACCAAAGGACAAACTACTGTCCTCTTGGGTCCCAAGGTCTCTTATCACACATTCGGTGTTAAGTAGACTGCTGTCTATGTAGTAGTTCATGGGTACAGAGTTTTTACCAAAGGGGATGACAATGCACCATTTGGCATTGAGCTTGATGGCTCTGACACCAGGCATCTGTCTCAGTGAGAACCTTCTGTAGGATTTCCACATCATTTGCGGACTTGACTATGGTTCCTAGTTTGCAGTCATGTGCGAACTTCGTTAGCCTGTACTTCAGAGAAGTAGATACCAAACAGGAGAGGTCCCAGGACTGAACCCTGTGGTACTCCACTTATCACTGGTTTGAGGTCAGATTTGGAGTGTGCAACTTTTACAGTGTGGGTTCTGTCAGTGAGCCAGTTGGCAACCTATCTTGTGATGTAGGGATTTATACCTAGTTTAGTGAGTTTAGCTATAATTCCAGAATTGAGGATGGTGTTGAAAGCCTTGGCGAGGTCAAGATAGGCTGTAAGAACCACCTTACCCTCATCTATGGCTTTGGTGACTGCCTCAAAGAAGTCGATCAGGTTCAGGAGACATGATCTGCCTTTCACAAACCTGAACTGGGTGGGATCCAGAGTTTGGAGGTTACCAATATCTTTGTTTATGAGTTCCATGATGATATGTTCCATGGCCTTGCAGACCAGGCTCGTCAGGCTAATAGGGCGATAGTTCCGGGATCAGTGGTGGCTCCTCCTAAGTGAAGTGGGATAACTGTTGCTGTATGCCATTCAGTGGGCACAGAGCCTGATGTGAGGCTATGATTGATAATGGTGCTTAGGTGGGGAGCCAGTTCGTTCTGAAGTTCGTGTAAAATGCAGCCTGGGATGTTGTCCGGTCCCATGGATGCTGTGTTTTTGGCTGTTTATCTGTGTAGTTGTGATTACAGGGCCTCTGCATTCTTCCTGTATAGATATGGGCCCTTTAGGGGGTGGGGGTGGGGGTGGGGAGTGAAGTTAACACTGAACTTATCTGCCAGGATGTTGGCAATATCAGTTGGTTCTGTAATTTTCGTGCCGTTGTGCTATAACTCAGAGCAGATCTGGGTGTTGCCATTGAGATTTTTAACATAGCTATAGAATGCTTTGTGGTTGTCCTTAGAATCAGTGATGATTTTGTTTTCATAGCTAGCTTTGGATGATCTTATAAGGGATCTCAGCTTCTTACTGTGGCTAACCACGGAGCTCCTCCACTCATGGGATTTTACTCTCTTTTGCAACAATTTCTTCCTTCTTTTGTAGAGTTTGTGTATGGCAGGGAACCACCAGATTGGCTTCCTTTTTTTGGAGGATAGCATCTTGGTTCTGTTTGGGATAGCACCATCCATGCACTCATGTAAGTGCTTATAGATTGCATTTGTGTAAGATTCAGCAGTTGTAACTGTATTGTCCATCTGCATGAGTGTCATGAAGTTCACCACTTCTGTCTTAAGCATGAAGTTTGCTTTGGAGAAATTTTTTCCCGTGGTTTCCTTAATTGGGGGTGGGTACAGGATGTGGACATCAAGGGTGATTAGCTTATAGTCAGATTGGACCAACGAGGAGTTGACTTCAGGTGTGAGAAACCAGTCACTCATGTTGGTAATGATTAGGTCTGGGATATTGTTGCCCCTGTTGGGGTGTGGATAAGTTAATCCAGGGTATTGGAGTTTATGAATTCCAGAAAGCATTGTGTGAAGGAGTTGGTACACGAGTAGTTTTCCCAGTTAATGGTGGGGTAGTTGAAATCACCCATTATTAGGGTGTTTGGTTGAACCCTAATATTTTCCAGTACATTAAGAAAAGAGGAGCGGGAATCTTGGGGCATGGTGGGGGATCTGTAGCATTGCAGTTTTGCCCAGAGTTAGTTGCACTTGGATAACCTCGGATGCATTATGCTGTGCAACTAGCCTGGAGGTGTGGATATCTTTAATGAATGTGGACACATCTCCGCCTTTGGTGTTCTGTTCCAGGTTACATGGCCGAAAAGTGTGGTATGTGTTATAGCCTGGTAGTGCAGGGGTGCTCTCTGGAGCCTTGAACCAGGTCTCAGTCACTGCACAGATATCTATGTTCTCCATTTTAAGGAGTGCCTTGAGTGAGTGCATTTTGAGATTTAGACTTCTAGCATTGAGTTGCATTACCCTCAGTTTTTGCTTGCCTGTTCCTGTTACAGTGGCGAATTTGTCATTTGAACCTTGCCTAAAAAACACACTATAGGGACGGCAAGAGCCTTAGCCAGTATCCGGAATCCCAGGGGCGACAGGTGCAGGCCATCTATGGCAAAGCATCGTGGCCTGTCGACCATGTCATCCCAAGCAGACAGAAACTGGATCCCCCTAGAATGACACCAGAAGCTCAGCCAGTTGTTGAAGTCAATCATTTTGTCCTTGTACTGCGGTATCATTCTGGGCGATGGCAGAATGCTACAAAGGGCTAGGGTCATACCTGCCTGGGCTACAAGATCGGAGAGGTCTAACATGTCTCTTTTCATGTAGTCCAGAGAGGTATGTCTCAGGTCGTTAACAACAACATAGACAATGACAGAGTCATATGTGTACTTGTTGTGGAGTGACCTGAGTGCGTGGGTTATGTGGCGGATCATGGTAGCTGACAGTAACCTTCTTGTTTAGCCTGGTGAGTGGGACATCAGTGTGCCTGACTATAGAGTCACCTATGACTAGTGTGTTGGATAAGTTGTTTTGCCTTATTGGCTGTGGTTGAGTGGCACACTGAGTCTGTGGGCTATGTATCATTTGTGTTGTGTTGGGGGGTGGAAATTGCTTGCATTTCTGCTTTGGAGGTTTCTGTTGCTTGGGCAGATTATTATTGAGAGCCTCAGTGAATGTTTTTGTGTTTCTATGTGTGGATTTTGGTGGTGTAGATTTAGTGAGACTATGTGATAAGTGTGGTGTGGTGCAAGTGTTTACCTTCTCCTCTTGAATGTCAAGTTTGGTCTTGGTTGAAGAGAGCTTTACCTCCAGTTTGGCTAGATAAGTGCATCTCTCACAGGTTGTAGTGTTGGGTGGTAGGAGGAGAGGGTTGTCTGTGTACATGAGGCAATTTCTACATTGCCCCAAGATGCCCAGATTCATCAGATAGGAGAGAATACTGGGAGCTGACCCTTGGACATGCCTGAATAAAAAACTGTTTTCCTCTAGATAAGTGAGGAAAGTGAGTACAACAGCTGTTTTTCTCTAAACAAGTGAGACAAGTAAGTGCAAAAACTATTTTCCTCTAGGTAATGAGGATGGTTTAGTGCTATAGTAATTAGTAGCTTATTTAGTGTTTACAACAAGTTCTGAACAAGTGCTGAGCACGAATAAGCAAATTCAAGTGCTAAAACTAAGAATCTGTATCTGCTCTAGACCAGTTACAGGAAAGAAACAAGTGCAAATGCAGGCTTTCAAATCAGAAAGTTGAGAGAGATGGAAAAGATTGCCCAGACGACCAATAACTAAAATTTCTGGGTCAAAACCACTCCTTATGTGGTAGACAGGTTACATAGTGCTTACCACTCCCACTGACAATCTAGAAGGCTTCCCTCCAACACAGAAAGGCTTGGGGGGCTCAGAAGCTTACATACAGTCCTAGATACAGCAAATCTGTAACTGGACTACACTAGTTACAGGAAAGGTAGGAAACAGGCTTACAGGTTTTTTTTTTTTTTTTTTTTTTACAGAAAAGTAGCTAAAATAGCAGTAAAAACAATTCAAATGCAGTGTAACCTAGCACACTTGCGTATGTAGCAATATTAGTCCAAACACATTTTAAAAAATGCAATTAAATTAAAAATGATTAAAAAGTGCAGGAGGAGTGTATTAGGTAGAATGTGTTAAAGAGATGGGACTGGAGAGAGTTTCCCAGATCAAGATTACAGTGGGGCAGGCAACTGCAAAAGACACCAAATTTAAACAACAAACCAGAGATAGGGAAGGTGGGTGGGACAAAATACTTTCAGAGATCTGAAAAACTATACAGTGAATCAAAAATAACAGTGCACAACTGAATAAAATTAGTCCGGCAACAATTTACAGTACACAATACTGAAGAACCAAAAAATATACTTAGCTCTGTATATTTCCAGATAGTTTGAAAAGAGTTCTGTTAGGCACATTCTGTTTTTGAGGACGTCCAAGAAAAGGTGGCTACCCTGTAGTCTGTGTCCAATTCGTCCATGAGGTTTATTGCTCATGCAGCTGAAGGGACTACTAGAGCAGCGGGTTCAGGTGTTGTCATTAGGAGACAAGCCTGAATGTGCCTGTTTGACTTTGTGTAGGTATTTAAGTCTTCATTCGTCGATGCACCCTTTGATGGATCATCCCAGTTTGGTCCAAAAGTTAGAGAAACTTTATCCAGGTGTGAGAAAGATGGAAAGACCCTTTCAGTGGCGGGCATAGGGCATACGTTTTTCCACTCCTCAAAGACCCTTCTCTAGAAATCAGAGAAGCAGTGGGAAAATGTGGTTCAAAAAGTCTCAATGGCCTTTTCAGGACACGTGGAGGTATTTCTCCTAGGGACAGAGGGGGAGAATTTTAATGGAAGAAGTCGCCAGAGTGGCAGAGGTGGCCAACAAAATCAGGGTTTCAGGGACTCTCTCTCTGGTAAATCCTACCAGTTATCCTGAAAGGAGGCCCAATTGTTTCCTGTGGAGGCAGTCAGGGAACACTTATCCCTGTACCTAATGCCTACCTACAAATAATATCTGATGCTCAGATACAGAAGATTATACAATTCCCTTTTCCCTTCCTGTTCTTGTATGTATGAAAATTCCCAACGTTCCACCCAGTCAGAGGGGGAACAAGCAGTTCTCGAAATCCAAAAACTCCTAGAAACAAAAGAGTCATCCAAGGAGTCACCCCCAGACCAGAGAGAGTCCAGAATTTACTCACGATTATTTTTATTGCCCAAAAAGAAGGGGACTGGAGACCGATTTTGGATCAGAGTGTACTGAACAAACCAGTTCATCAAAGCAAATTCCAGATGGTCACAATACAGTCCATTCTTCCATTTTTGGAAAAAGATGATTGGATATGCTAAGTAGATCTTCAGGATGCGTATTACCATATAAAGATGGACAAACAATTCAGAAGATGCCTCTGCTTCTGGCAGGGCGCCAATAACCTTCAATTCAGTTCTACATTTGGTCTCACCACAGTCCTCTGGGTGTTCGCTAAGTGTATGGCAGTAGTAGCAGCTCATGTGAGACTGCAGGGATTCTGAGTGTTTCCATATCTAGAAGATTGTCTCATTACCCCCCAAGACCAGGCATCAATTAATAGAAGCAAGAAACCATGTACTCCATGTTTGTTCTTATCTGGAAATAGCT
This sequence comes from Protopterus annectens, assembly GCF_019279795.1. Lineage (NCBI taxonomy): Eukaryota > Metazoa > Chordata > Ceratodontiformes > Protopteridae > Protopterus > Protopterus annectens. Next base: position 536,016,812 of record NC_056737.1, on the reverse strand, counting down.
ATAAATTACGAAAAATTTAAATTGACCCCAGCTCAGAATTTGAAGTTGGTAGGAGCCCTTGTAAATACTCAAACTTTCATAGCTTCTCTTCCCCCTGTGAGATTAGAGAAAATCAAAGTTCAGGTACAGACATAATCAGCAACAGAAAAGTAACCACACTTCTAGTCCTTCAAGCACTGAGCTCCATGGCTGCAGCTATAACACTAGATTTGTTAGCACGATGCCACATGAGAATATTACAATGGTTGCTAGCATCTCAGTGGTCAGTGTTACACCAACCCATGTCAGACCTGATTTTGATCACCAATCTTTGCAGAAAAGATTGTTTGATGGGTGTATTCCAAAGACATTCTTCTAGGCCATCCTTTTGTCCCATCACAAACCCAAGCCATAATGACATATGACAGGGGCATTATCTGGGCATTACCATCCAAGGCACTTGGTCCCCCACAAAGGTCAACTTGCATATCAATTTATTGGGGCTAAGGGCAGTGTTTTTAGCTTTGCATGCCTTTCAGACTGCTCTTTCTTCAGGAACAATTGTGTTTTATATGTTCAATATGTCAGTGGTTTGGTACATCAGTAAATAGGGAGGAATCAAATCCTATCCCCTTTGTCAAGAAGCTCTCAAGAGTGTGGCAGTGTGCGATCTCTTCCAACCACTTTCTGATAACGCACATTCTGGGGAGTTCTGATGTGATAGCATACAAACTAAGCAGGTGTATTCTCGTGCATCATGAGTGATCTCTCAGTCCAAAAGTGGCAGGATTTTCCATCAATGGATCCAGCCTTGCTGCGACCTGTTTGCCTCTCCCCTAAACAAGTGCAAGAACTACTTTGCCCTGATCTCCCCTCTGGGGGAGTCACTGAGAGATGCTTTTCTCCACATTTGGCCCTCCAGACTGCTGAATGCCTTTCTCCCAATTCCTTTAATCCCAAAAGCAATCAGGTTGAAGAGCAAAGTTATCCTCATTGCACTTTATTCGCCTAGACAAATATGGTTCCCCTTTCTTTGGCCTTACCTGATTCAACATCCTTGTATTCTGGACCCAGCTCCAGGCCGTCTGTCTCATCCAGAGAGATTAATCTATCCGAACATTGTAAACCTCAAGCTGACAGCTTGGTTTCTCCAGTCCCATTAATAGCCTGGCATCCCTCTCTCTTCTCCCCGGTACATCATATACATTATATTCTCTTAGCCTCTCATAAGCCAGCTGCCCTTAAACTCTACGCCAGTAAATGGAGGAGGTTTACCTTTTGAGCTCATGTTAACAATATTGACCCTTTTTCAGCATCCATAAATAAAAGTTCTAGAATTTTTAGCTTCACTTTTTAAAGCAGACCCTTTCAAGTCTACTGTAAAAATTCAGTTAGCTGCTATTTCTAATTTCCATAATGGTTTCAAAGAATCCTCTTTGGCTTCGCATAAATTTAGCAAGGCCTTCTAAAAAGGAATACTCTTGCTAAAACCCCTTTACAAAGATCCTATTTCACCTTGGGATCTCAGTTTAGTGCTGCAATATGATATGAAATTTTTTATCCTGGAAAAAAAGTTATGTCTTACCATAACATTCCATCTGTGTTGTAGATTGGTTCCGTCCTCAGAACCGACACAACCATTTCCAAGCTCATGCCAGCCAAAAACTCTCAGTTAAGACCTACCCATAATGCCCCTCTCATGGTGTCTTCAGATCATGTTTTCCCACCCCTATATTATAGAGATAGTAAGAGAGACAGTAGGAGGCTCTGTCTGAACAAATACCTTAATCGGGCGTTCCTAAATCCACCAGGAGTCCAGGCAGGGGGAAGGAGGGCGGGAAGTAATGAATGAATAAAGATCTACAACACAGATGGAACATTATGGTAAGACATAACTTCTTTATCTGATGATGTAAATATTCCTTACTGATAGGACCGAGTCCCCAGCTACTTGAGTCCTGGGTGACCCTAAAGAAGGATATTCCTGAAAACCATAGAACCAAAAGATGCTCATCCCCTGGAGGCCAAATCAAATTTGTAATGAGTGATAAAGGTATGAGGTCTTGCCCAAGTGGCCGCTGTGCAGATAACATCCATAGAGGCTCTGAAATGAAAAGTCACAGTAGTAGCCATCGATCTAGTAGAATGAGCCTTTATTCTGGAAGGTAAGGATAGTTTATTCTGATGGTAGATGAAGGTAATGACGTTTCTGAGCCAGGAGGATAGAGTCACTTTGGAGACAGGTTTACCCAATCTGGGTCCCACAAAGGCCACAAACATTTGATCCATTTTCCTGAAAGATTTAGTCCTGTCCAAATAAAAACAAAGCTGCCTATGAACATCAAGGGTGTGCAAAAGATACTCCCCCCTTTTTGAATGCTGAGGGAAGACAACCAGCAGGTCAATAGATTGGTTAATGGAAAATCCAGAAATGACCTTGGGCAAGAAGGAAGGGTCAGTATGAAGGGACACTCTATCCCTGTGGAAGTTCAAGTAAGGTCTGTTGACACTCAAGGCCTGCAACTCAGATACTCTTCTCGGTGAGGTAAGTGCTACTAGAAGTAGAGTCTTCCATGATAGAAATTTTACATCACATGAATCAGAAGGCTCGAAAGGAGGGCTTGTTAATGACTGAAGTACCAAAGTCTAGTCACAGGGTTTTATGGGGGGCTTGACAAGAGGTTTAACATGTAATACTCCTTTCAAAAAGGTTTTGCACAGACGGTGTGACGTAACAGAAGAATTATCAAATCCATTATGAAAATTTGTGATAGCTGCTAAATGCACAGTGATTGTCGATGCTGAGGCTCCTGCATGTAGAACAGTAGTCAGGTATTGTAGGATCTTTTGAACAGGCATAGAGAAAGGGTCTATGTTCTGATCTTTAGCCCAAGTAGAGAACCTAGTCCATTTACTAGAATAAATTTTTCCAGTGGAAGGTTTGTGTGAAGCCAGAAGAATCTCACGAATGGCAGATGAAATATCAGGCAGCCTGGTGATCATTGCAAGTGGAGGAACCAAGCTGTGAGCTTTAGGCTGTGGAGATTGGGGTGAATCAATCCCTGAGGATGAGACAGCAGACCTTGAAGATTGATCCAGGATCCACGGGCTGTGAATCAGATGAGGCCATAGGAAAGGAAACCAGACTTGACTGGGCCAATAAGGGGCAATGAGGATCACCTTGCTTCCCAACCTTTGAGCTTTCTGGAGGAATTTTGGGATGAGGGGAAACAGAGGAAAGGCATACAGTAGACCCAGGAGGCCAATCCTGTATTAGAGCATCCCTCGGTGATTCCCCCTGAGGGGGGATCAGGGCAAAGTAGCATCTGTATTTGTTTTTTAAAGGGTAAGTAAACAGATCACAGCAAGGCCTGCCCCAGCGGCGGAAGATCCGATCCACTATTACAGCATTGAGAGACCACTCGTGAGGCATCAGGATGTTCCTGCTCAGATTGTCCGCAATAAGGTTGGAACTCCCAGGAATGTGCGTTGCTACAAGAAAGTGGTTGGAGGCTATCGCCCAGTGTCAAATCCTCATGGCTTCCCAACACAGGGGGTAAGACCTGGTTTCACCTTATTTCTTGATATACCAGACGACTGACATGTTGTCCGATTGAACTGCAATGGTCCCAGAAGGGAGGGGATGTATGGAACACTTGGAATGCTAAGAGAACTGCCCTCAGTTCCAGGATATTTATGTGCAAATTGGCCTCCATGGGGGACCAGGTGCCTTGGATTATCTTTCCGTGGAAATGCCTCCCCCACCCTAACATGGAAGTGTCCATGGTCACCGTGGCCCTGGGCTGGGGAAGACAAAATGGTCAACACCAAAGATTCGATTCTGGCTTCATTCACCATAGCATTTCTTTCTTGCAAAGGTTTGTAAGGCGTATCATGTGGTTGAGTGGGTGGGTTAAGATCGACCATTGTGAAGAAAGGAGCCACTATAATATTCTCATGTGCTACCTCGCGAGTGGTACTAGGGTAATGGCAGCCGCCATGGAGCCTAAGAATTGCAGTACAAGACATGCTGGTACAAAGGTCTGTGGAAGGAGGGCTTGGATCTGTATTTTCAAAAGCCTGTGAGGAGGGAGGGAAGCTTGACAGGATGTTGGGTTGAAGACCACTCTTATGAATTCCAGTGTTTTTGTTGGGAACATTTGTCCTTGTTGATCATAATCCCCAAGCGGAGAGTGAGGACTTGAGTGTAAGAGAGGCTGTGGGTTAGAAGATTCCTGGTCGAAGCAATAAAGAGCCAATCGTCTAGGTACGGAAACACCTGGAATCCTTGTAGTCGAAGATGAGCTACTACAACTGCCATACATTTGGCGAACACTCAGGGGGCTGTCGAGAGACCGAATGGCAGTGCCCTGAACTGGTAGTGATTGTCTCCCAGCCGGAAGAGTGCTGATCCATCGTTATGTGGTAATACGCATCCTGGAGATCTATAGAGCACATCCAGTTGTCCCTCCCCGAAAGGGGAGAATGAGACTGTACCATGACCATCTGGAATTTTTGAGGTTTGATAAATTTGTTCATTAGGCTGAGATCCATGATTGGTCTCCAGTCCCTGTCTTTTTTGGCACTAAAACTAACCTTGAGTAAAACCCGGATCCTCTATGGTCTGGTGGGACTGGTTGGATGACTCTTTTTCTTAGCAGCTTTTCTATTTCTAAGACTGCTACCTCCCTCTGATTGGGTGGCACATTGGGGATTCGTTTGACTGGTCTGGGAGTTAAATCGAATGATATCTGGTAGCTTCTGGATATTATTCTCTGCTCCCAAACATCGGTAGTAGTAAGTTGCCAGGCTGGTTGGTGCAGAGAAAAACGACCCCTGACTGCTTCCAGAGGAAAGCAATCAGGCCGCTGCTCAGGAGCTCTGGTAGGGTCAGCCGGAGAAGTAATCTGTAGTGCCCTGGTTACGCAGATCCCCTTTTTCCCCGAAAGGGGCATCTTCCAGATGAGTTGCCCCTTCTGCCCCGGGGAGATTGCTCACCATGAGTGTCACGAAAAGATCCTTGGGATTTCTTGAACCACAATTTCCCTCCCTTCTGGTTCCTGGAGTAGGACCTCTAGGGGGTGGAAAAACATATGCCCACAGCAGACAAGGTCTTTCCATCTTTCTCAGTATGCGCTAGTGTGTCTCGTACTTTGGGACCAAAAAGTGCAGATTCTTCGACAGGCGTGTTGACAAAGGAAGATTTAAAGGGGTCTGCAAAATCACACAAACGCATCCAAGCATGACGTCTCATGACAATGCCTGATGCGGTAGCTCGAGCTGCCCCCTCGGTGGTGTGAGATATCAAACGCATCGAGGAGTTCGAGATAGATTCAAGGGTAGCTAGCTCTGAGGTGACAGTGTCATGCACCTCATCAAGCAGTACCCCCACCAAAGTGGAAGACATTTCAGAAATTAGGTCTCTTTGGAGGCGAGTGAAGTGTGCCAGATAGTTCAGCGGCTGAATGGCAAAGGTCACTGAAGCATAGATCCACTTCCCTAGTCTGTCCATGGCCCGAGACTACATGTTTGGAAGATAGACAGTGGAACTATCTTCTGCCATTTCCCTCTTGGTGGCCGGCACCACAACCATGAAATCAACTGTCAACTACTTGGACCAGTTGAGCTGGTCTTCGGGGGTGGATAAAATTTTGTCCGGCCTCCGGGGAGCAGGTTCTACATTATCTGGGGCCTTCCAGGCATGCTGCACAATCAGTCTTATAAGTTCATCTGCAGGTGGGGTCACCCAGGAAATAGATGGCCAGGCACTGAAGGCCTGCAAGAACACCAATTCCTCAGAAGAAGGGTTAGAGGACTTCCAGTCTCCCCTCTGTTTGAGGATTTCAAGAATGTCTCCAAATGAGATATCATCTGGGGGAGACTGTGGAGACACTTCTCCCTCATTGCAATCAGTGTCCTCAATGATAGATTCCTCAGGGGAATCAAGGAGCTTCCTCTTACACAGTTTCTTCTGGAGTGGCTCCCCAGTGGGATCTTCTGAGGAGGACTCCGGAGAAAGGGTTCCCTTCAAAGGGAGGTCTTACAGCTCCCGTGCCCAGGATCCTAAAGTAGGGACAGCTGCATGCTAGAGGGGGTTCTGGTGTCTACCATTGGTGCTGACTGCAAGCCTGTGGAGGCAAGGACCTTCTCCATCACCTGGAATACAGGCCCACCCGAGGAGGGATGGGAGCCCATAACTGAGAAGGACAACCTCAGAACCAGGGTCACACCCCACCCTGAGGAGCCTGCGTCCAGTTGAGGAGCTCCGAGAGGACTGGAAGCTGTCAGAGCCGTGGACATAGATGGCACCAGTGAAAAACTAGGCACCGGGCTAGGTACCAAGGTGCTGACAGTTCAAACATTGCTCTGAGAGTGTACCGGCTCCAATGGAGCTGATGCAGCAAGGGAGGTCGGTGCCAACAGGGGAAACTCCGCAGTCAGAACCGAGTCAGTATGCACCAGGGTGGTCATTGGTACCAAGATCTCTGGGGCCTGGGTAGAGGCCGGAAGAGGATAAACAATTGAGTATGCTGTGAAGGGTTCTGAACCAAAGGGAACAGAAGGTCTAGCCAGGGTGGGCAGTCCCCTAGCTGCCAGAAACTGGTCCACAACCCGCACTACATCTTGATCAGAAAGGCTCCTGGTGGATCTATAGGAGGCTGCTGAAGGAGACTCAGGTCTTTCAAGAAAAATGAGTTAAACTGGTGCCCCGAAAAAGGGATGCAAGTTGGAGAGTATCTGGTTCTTGGGAGGTGTTCAACCTTAGGAACTGAGGTCATAGTCTGTGGTGCCGAATAAGCTACAGGCACAGTAGCCAGGGATGGTGCATCAGCGGGTATGGTCATCAAATTCTGTGCCAGAACCAAGGACGGCACTGAAACTGGAAGCGAAATAGGAGTCAACATCAGAGACAGCACTGTGGGGGAAAACACAGGGCCTGGTGCCGAAGAAGTCTGTGTTGAGGGTGTCCGAGAAGCTCGGTGCTGACTCAGTTCTGTAACTATCGGGGATGTTGGAACCGAGTGACTCAGTTTTTCCTTGTGTTTCTTGGTTTTAGGAGATGGTGATACCTCCGACCCAGAGAGAGTCTCTGAAAAAGGTGTTTAGACTAAACCTTTCAAAATAAAATGTTTTTGCTCTCTGCTAGAGTGTGATTACTAAAACTAGAGCAGATGTCACAAGAAGCATTTGTATGGTCTATGCCCATACAGTAAACGCAGTGAGCGTGACCATCCAAGTTGGGCATCTTCCGCCCGCACTTGTTGCACTGTTTAAACCCCAACTTAATTTTGTTTGACATAGTACTGACAACAAAGAACTACCCAGAAGGAAACAACAAGAGAAAAGAAAAGGGAGTTATTTATTTATTTATTTATTTGTTTTTTGAGAAGATAGAGGGAAAGGAGAGAGTACCAAAGATGGTATTTAGAAATACCACAAGTGGTAAAAAGAGGGCCTACCAAAGGCAGGAATGAGGGACAGTACCAACGATGGTAAAAGGTTAACTACCAAAGGTAGAGGGTAGGAAATAGAAGCAGGTTACAGGCAAGAGAAGAAAACAGTGAAACTGACTAAAAAGGACAACGTTTTGAGAGAAAACTACAGAAAATACACAAAATTTCCACTTAGCTTTGAGAGAGAGAGGCTAGGCACTTCTGACAAGTAACACGGCAAACGAGATCTGAAGAGACTATGAGAGGGGCATTATGGGTAGGTCTTAGCTGAGAGTTTTTGGCTGGTGCGAGCTTGGAAACGGCCGTGTCGGTTCCAAGGATGGAACTGAAGTCCTGTCAGTAAGGAATGAATAAAGATTTACAACATCAGATCTATATTTTTAGTGGCAATAACTTTTGCCAGAAGGATTTCAGAAATACAAGCGTTATCATGTAGACCTCCTTACCTGATTTTCCATAAAGGTAGAGTTCCACTGAAAACCAATCCTTCCTTTTTGCCTAAAGTGGTGTCAGAGACCAATATCAATCTGACTATTAATTTACCAGTATTATTTCCCATTTTTACTAACAAAGGTGAATACTTGTATTTATTAGACATTCACAGACAATTATATTTCTGTTTACACAGAACAAGAATTTAGAAAATCCGACCAACTCTTTGTGTCATTTTCATCTATAAGACCTGACCAACCAGTGAGCAAAGTGATGCTAGCCAGATGGCTCAAAGAATGTATTTCTTTTATCTATAGTAAAAAGAAAATTAAATTGCCTAGGCTTTTAAAGGCACATTGTGCAAAAGCTTTAGCTACTCCAGCAGTTTTTCACTCTAGAGCTTCTATGGATGATATCTATGCAGGAGCAACTTGGGCTTCTCCTCATGCCTTTATTACTTATTACAAATTGGATCTAGTCTCCAGGGGAAGAGCTTCATTTGATTTAATGGTGCTAAGGAATATCCTTCCTCAAGTCCTCCAAGGTCAAAGGTAGCTGGGGACTCTGTCCCATTTGTCAAGGATTAAATGAAAATTGACAACAACAAATAAAGATGCTATGTACTCACCATAGCATTCCGTCTGTGTTGTCCATTTTCATTTATCCTCAACTCCCCTCCCACCTTCACCCTGCACTTGAAGTTTTTGGTGGAATGTATAATGGACAAATATCACTTATTGTTATTGTTTTATGGTCCCAGGTATGGTCTTTGTGAGGGCTTTTGGGTTTTTTCTTTCAGTTTGTCTTTCAGCAAACTCAATCTGAGGTAACTAGGAGAGGAGCATTGCGGGGAAGGGTTGAGTTCGACAGTATTTGGCTTTTGCGATCTACAGTAACAGCCAAGTTGGTACCGAAGCTAGGGAACCAAACCCATTTGTCAAGGATAAATGAAAATGGACAACACAGATGAAAGGTTATGGTGAGTACATAACTTCTTTTTTTTGTTTTTAACATAACATAAATGTTTTACTGCTATGTGTTCTGTGTGCATAAATTGTAGCATCTGTTTGCCAAAAGAAAAAAAAGTGTTTTTTTTTGTTTTATTTCTTACTTTTAAGACAAATATGAGTGTTGTAGCATTCTGTGGGTGGATAAACTGTAGCAAATGTAGCGAAGAGTTTGCTACAGTTTAAACAAAAGTTTTTTTTTTTTTAAACAACTTAAGCATTTTAGTGCACCATTTTCTTTCTGCATAAACTGTAGCAACTACGTTTCAAGTGTCGCAAGCATTTGCTACAGTTAAGGAAACAGAGGAGGATTTTCCCCCTTTTACCTGAGGATGTAGGGGTAGGGTGCAAAAATGGGACCTGATTGGCTTCTGCCGCAGGTACCAGATGCTCATCAAATTAAGTTAGAGGGTACCAGATCAGGGAATGGCTCCAAGCACTGGATGAACCAGTTATGCTTCTGTCATCTGTATGTGTATAGATCTGATAAGAGAAACTATACATGCCTATTACCATTTTATATTTGGGACAAAAAATGTGCTTGCTTGCTCTTTAGATGTCATACTTTAGAATATGTTGTATAACCTGCTTATAGGTCATTTTCTAATATTTTGTCAGTGGATAAAGATTTGCCATAAGACAGATAATTATTATAGCATGCTGGAAACTATATAGTAATGATTTTGTTGTCAGTGTTAGGATGTAGATGTATGTTAAATGCTTATTTTGTACATGTGAAACCAGTTTTAGAATATGGGATGACTTATGTGAAGTTCAGAGTTGTAATTGTTACATTTCTTTCAAGTAGCTCCATAATCTTAATTTTTTATATTTTTGAAATAAAATTGCAGGTAGTGTAAAACTTAGCCTACTATAAAAAAGAGCTAATGATGAACATAGAATACAGACAGGCTAATTGGTGTTTGACTATGGACTATTTCCCGGATCTGATGAGGCTCCTTACAAGAGTGACAGCACTGACTAATACACTTGGTTTGATCCCTTGATACTGGTTTCCATGTTGGACCACTGTTTAGGTTTCTGGACTGGTTTCCCATTCCCAAGTGTAATTGATATGATATTGTGGCCAGTCAAAAACCAGAATCTGCTTTAGGATAAAAATCTGACTTGGATAAAAAGAGAAGGACTGCAGGCACATAACAGTCATGCTGGTTGCATAAACACACAATAGATACACACAGACAATTTTTGGACTCACCACAGGTACTGGGTCTGTAGGCACAGACCTGGGAGATGTGGTTCATAGGTTCATAGGTTGGTACTAGGCTATCAGCCCTAGGGCCTATACAAGCCTAGCCATAACAATTCCCTGGTTATTTCTTCCCACATTATTTACTTTCCTGGACCCCTGTCTAGCAGGGCGACTGACGTGATCCCTGGGGTGAATTTCCTTTCTCCCATCCAATCGTCAAGGTTCCTCTTGAAGAGGTCCAAAGAGGCACTCTGCTTGACATGTATGGGCAATCTATTCCAGAGTCTGGGGAGTCTCTGGGTCAGGAACCTATCCCTCCAGCATGTTTTGTTTATTGTGATGACAAGGTTTAGATCCCTGGAGCGTGTAGCTTTGAGGGATTGGGATTTCTTTAAGTGTAGCATGTCCAACAGCTCTGGGTTTGACATGGCCTTGTATGTTAAGCAGAGATCGCCTCTGAGTAGACGATATGCGACAGAGTACAGCTGGAGTTTTTTAAGGCGGTCAATTAAGGTTAATTTCACTAGTGAAGTATGATTTCTAAGTATGCATTTTTTTTGAAGTAGAAATTATTAAAAATGGTACTAAATGTGATATTTTTAAATATTTTCAACTGTGCATAGCCACATATTTACCAATGGTTTAAGGGGACTCACAAGCCTCATAAAAGCAGGCTGATCCCTTCTCTTATGGGCTGAATGTGGAATTAATACACACTGCTGCATTGGTAACATGCATGAATGCATGTTCACATTTGTGTTACCTTTCGTTAAGGGGGAGTTATTCAGGTTTTTCCCACTGTCTTAGTATTAAGAAAATGTTTGTACTGATATAATAGGGAGACTTGCCCATTGTTTTCACCTTAGAGATTTTCTGTAGTGTTAGATATTCAATATGTGAATTATGATTTTGCTTTTACCTAGTCCCAGATCTGCGTTTATTCTCCACTATTTTGCTATTACAGGTGGCCCCAAGCCATTCCCAGCTCCTCTCCCTGCTTTGCGCTTTTATGAAACTTCCTACGCATTGAGGCTATATTACAAAATGTATACATTTAAAAGTTAAACTTCTCCAGTGTTAGATTTAATGATGTCTTCAAATGAAAGCACTTGGATAAATAAAGCCAGATTAGTTGAGAAGAATGGTGAGCCACATACAGATCTTGTATTTCATGTTTTTGCATGGGACTAAGTAATTGTACGTTATTTGCTTAGATCTTCTGCATTTTTTTGGTTTTGGCCTGCTAAGGTCTGTATAACAGGCAGTGCACTATCGAAACTGGGATTATTTCCCAACAATAAAGTCCTAAAGAGACTGAAACTGAGACTAAGACTCAGATTGGGGTTAACACCAATTTGGAGAATGCACCCTTTTGTTTATGTTTTTTATGGTTATTCCTTCTTAACAGCTCCATCATGAGTGGTAAGCAGGTAGCGTGTGCACAGGAGTTAACTAATGTGGACCCCTTAACTCAGACTTTGTTTGGGTGGTGGTGTTCAAGGACTGTGGAACAAACAGGACAGACTAAAACATGTACATATCAGAGAAATGATGACAGTAATAAGTGCTCTCAAATCACTAAATCATCTTGGAATCCAGGGCCTCTGTAGTAATCACAGCTAACATAACAATGATGTGGTACATAAACAGGGAAGAGCAAGATCATATCCCCTTTGCAGTCTAGCTGTGGTAGCTCGGAATCTGGCAACTCAACTCAGCCTTTTCCTTCAGACTACCTACATTCCATCAGAGCAAAATATTACTGCAAACAGGCTGAGCAGGACCAGACCAGACCTTCATGAATGGAAACTGAAGCCCATGGTCTTCTAGGAATTCATATGGGGAACTCCTCAGATGTCCATTTGCTTCCATTCACAACAGACAGATAAAGGAGTTATGCTTCAGGATTCCTTGCAATCATGCCTAGAAGACACTTTTTCATCCCCGCTGAAAAAAATGTTCCTTTACACCCTTTTCACTGATGTCCAGGGTCATTCTAAAGATTCAATAGGACATATCAAAGATAATCGTGGTGATTCGCTTTTTCTCAGGCAGTAGTCATTCTCCCTTGTTTAAAAATGGTCACGTGTAATTAACACAAGCTTCCTCACAGACTGGACTTGCATAAGACAGGGGCTGTTTGATAGACCCTAACCTGGAATGTCTTCAGATGACTGTCTGGATGATCGAGTTTTAATACCTTTTAGGCACCAGTTTTCTGAAAATGTGAAACAGATATTTAAAGAGTCTAAGAAACCTGCTACTAGAAAATAGTAATATGGATAACTAGAAGGGGTGTTATAGTTGGTGCCAAATTAAGAAGCTGGATTCTTTTTTTAAGGCCCGGGTGCCTCTGGTTCTTCAGTATTTCTGAAAGTTGTTCTCTGTCCTTTCTTAATCTTTTGTCAAGATTCACCTCTTGGCAATCTCTACTTTTTGGCCTTTAGATTCCTTCCTTTCTACCAAACTTGAAGTCAAGCAACTTTTGAAAGGTGTTCTTCATATCCTTCCTTCCAGATGACAGGTGGTTACTTCTTGATATCTCAGACGTGTTCTAGCAAAACGTACACTTTTTCCGGGTGAACCATCTTCTCAGGCTGAATTGGAGTTCTTAACTTAGAAAAACAGTGTTACTCGTTCCTCTGATCTCTGAAAGAAAAGTAACCGAGTTACAAACTCTTATGGTGGGTCAAACTTCTTGTATTTTTCTTAAGGGCATAGTATCCTTGAGAACAAATCCTTCATTTACATTTAAGTGGTTTCATAGCTTACTTTGACTCGAGCTATTCATCTCCCCGTCTTTTTTCCAGATTCAAAAAATAAAGGATAAAAGATTTTCCATACTCTGGATGTCCATCAACAACTCTGATATTGTGTTGACAGGACTAAAAATCTTCAGAAGTTTAGATCAACTGTTTATTTCCCATGTATTTAAGAAAAAGAGGCAGTCAGGAGAATTTCCAAATGGTTCTCATATACTATTGTTTTGTGTTGTTCTCACCATGACATATAATTTCCAGGCAAAGTCAGGACAAATTCTCCCAGGGCTTTGGCTTTTTCTGTATTTTTTTTGTTTGAAAGAGATGGGCTCTAAAAGTTTTCTAAAGGCAACAACTTGGTCCTCTATAGATGTGCTTACAAAGCATTAAAAGTTAGATTCCTTTTCCAGGTCAAGAGCAGGTTTTGCTAAGACTGTCCTCCAGTTCCTGATCTCTGACCCTTCTACCTACATCATTTCTCAGCTATGGTAATCTACCCATACAGTCTAGGCTATTGCAACAGTGATCTAATGATGGTCATAAAACAGCTGTGCAAGATATCTTACCATAACAATAGGTGTTTGAATATCACTGTTGCAGTAGGAACACCCTCCAACCCCCTTATTTTCTTAGGTTTTGTGCCAGGGTGTTATTTTTTATTTACCTCAGTTCCTAGCATATACCTAAAAGACAGGGTTGTAGTCTGTCTACTCTGAGGCAAGAAAACTCTGAAGGTTTGACAGCCTAACCACTGTTTTCTTTAAAGGTTAGGGCATGTGAAAGGCGTTCTAAAGCCTTGGATGGTGTCTGGTTGTCATGACTTTGGCAGGATGCAACCCATACAGTTTAGGCTACTGCAGCAGTGATCTATTTAAACAGCTACTGTTATGGTAAGTTAACTTCTTTCTACTGTGATCTTCAATTTTTCAGCTTGTACGTTTTCATGTTTTCCGCCTGTGCTGGTACTCAGTTTTTTTGAGCTGCACTGAAGTAGTAATTGAATTATCATATGAAAATATTTAATTTGCCTTCTTACTATGATCTTCAGTTTTTCAGTTTACACTTACCCTTCAGTTTTTCCTCTACACTGATCACATGCTGGTTTGTTTGCTTGTTGATCATAGTAATGTGACACCCAGACCTTGCCAAACATGATGACCCTTAAACCTAAAAGGTTAGACACCACACCCCCTGGTCTAAAGGATGCAAATAGTAAGAGCAGTTCCATTTCCTCAGACATAAATAAAATGTACTACTCCTTTCCTACACATATTTTTAACTGATATAGTTTTCATGTTTTACTTTTTTAAAATTCCATCTTTTCCATAAACGTTTTAAATTTAGGCTTACTTAGTCTTGTGTCAAAATCCCCTCGTCAAATTTCTTTCCACCTGGTAACTCAGAATTATTCCTTTTTTTTTCATATTATTCAGTCCTCAACTGCCTTTTAGTACTTCTGTACGCATTCATTATCAAATGCAAAATATTCTCCTGCAGTATATCAGTAAATAATATCTTTTCCTCTTGAATGTCACTTTGGTACAAGTTAAAAACCCACACCTTTAGCCTTCTCATACCCCACTGGCCACAAAGATCCCCATTCCAGTTTTGCTGCATCATTTTAACAAACATGTAATTATCAGCATGTAACAAGTATAGTAGTATGATATGCTAACCCTAGTTGCAGGCATTCTTGAACACCATACTTTAAATTCATCTCTCATATTGATCCAACACTGAATTCTCATATTTAATATCATGTATTATATTGCCTGCTTTCTTTGTGTCTTTCCTTTTTCTTTGTAATCATCCCCCTTTATATTTCATCCTACTCTTCTTCATCCTCATTGCTTTGTAGAAGTCAATGTTCATTGCTCTCCACAGAATCTCATCTTCATATTCCCAAATTTCTTGTTCTTACCATTTTTTTTGTGAACACATACTGCTGACTTGGTCGTCTTTTCTTTACTACCTCACTTTGCTTTTTTTTCAGTCTTCTCATCTGACATACATTTTATTTGATTTACAGTTCTTTCATTAACTCAGTTTAGCTTTCCTTTGCCAAATGGCAAATAAAGATGCCAGTTGGAAAGTGGACTAGAGCCAAATGAGGGCAGCAAAGCTGAAGACAAACAAATGTTCGGAGGATGAATACACAAAAGGGAAAGACCATAGGGCCGTAATATGTGGTGCAGCAAGTATTAATGCAGTACATGTCTAGGCTTTACTACATTAATACTTGCTTCCATTTTCTCAGTCCCTAACCTCTGTCTAATCTTCAACTACTTTGCCCATATCAACCTACTCATTTCCATCATCCACATTCTCATTACATTCTCTCCTTACCCTTCTATTCCTTTTTTTTCTTCTCAGGATGCCTTATGAAACAGTACATGTCATCTGCCCCTCTTTTCCTTCTCCCTCGGCAAGAAATGATTCCATGATTTCCTCCATTATTACAAGGCCATATTACCCTCTGTCTCATAACAAATAGAGAAATGTCTTCATTCTCCCTCAGCAAGGAAAGCTTCCATGATTTCTCCCTTCATTACAAGCTGTATTAAACTCACTCACTCTCTCATAAAGACTAGAGGGGGTTTCCCTAGTGTTCTGCCTGAATTTGTGCCACACAGTTTAAATAGTACATTGAGCCTTCACTTAAAACATATAAAAGACCTAGCATTTGCATCATCTATCATTCATCTAGCAGATCAAGCCTCCTTTGGTTGGCATATCTAGTAAATGAAGATACATTTCTAGTTGCATTTTTTCATGATTTTACCTTTTGTCTGGTGTAACACCAGACGTTCATCATTTTGATCCCACTGATGATTTCTAGTCACTCTGGTTGCCTATGTAGTTCTCTGCAAAAAAGGATTAACCTATAGAAGCAGCCAGAGTGGCACTGTGGAAGCTGAAATACATGCAAAAATACTGAATAATATGTATACAAAAATGGCCCTCAATGAAGTGCCATACATACTTTTCAACCTCTTAGAGTAAGAAATCTGGACAAAGCCATAAATAATGGGTGGACAAAGGCCCCAAAATATAGACAGTGTTTTAAATATTGCTCTTACAAACTTAGAAAGTTGATAGAATAGCAGGTATTGCATTAGCATGAATTATCTGAAGGGTATGGAGTCTGAAACTCAAATGTCATTATTTTCTGACTTCAATCTTCAATGATTTTCCAGTAATTTCCTAGAAAAACCACAATTTTGTAAAAAAGTGGACCAAAAATATGGACAAAAATCTGGACATTCTGCGAAAATCTGTACATTTGAGAGGTATGGTGCCATAGCCATTTCATGTAATGCTAACTTAAGTTCTTAATAGTTTCAGATTCTGTTCCGTTGAGATAAACATTTTCAAGGCTTAACTAGAGCAGATTACTTTTTTAATTGTTATTTTAATTTCAAAACTTGTAAAAGAACATTTCTGTGAAAACTGACTGTGAAAAGGCATGAAGTTTCAAAATTTAGGTTAGAGAAAGTGGCATCAATGGCCAGGCGATGTTAGGAGTAGTGATCTGTATGGGGTAGTAGACTGAATAGGTGTAGAGAGTAGTTACAGGTTTACTGAAATATCATAAATGTTCTGTGACTCTCAGCGGTTTAAATTTAATAGCGGAAATAGTGGAGCAGGTAACATAAATCTTACGTGAACAGGTAAGGCATTATTTCATTTACTGTGATTCACTGGTACTTGTACTGTGGAGAGAGACAGAGGAAGTTGCAAACTTTGTTGATTAAAGTTTGTGACTGATTTTTTTGGGGTTATGTCTGAGGCATGAATAACAGGATGGCCATATTTAGTCATTTAAAGAAGAATTTCTTTCACAGTGGCTTATTTTCCATCATTAATCAAGTGTGAGGATAACCAAGTAGGCATACCGTTATAAGAGTTAGAAATGATTGATTTTTTTTTTTTTGTGATACACCACTGCAGACCCTTTCTCTGACTTCTAGAAAACATTATGTCAGATATCTTGAAGTCAGCCATAGTGAAACCGTTAGCTAAATTGCAATAGCCTCTCACTACCATCCAATCTCTATCCTTCCATGAAAAAAAAAGAAAGAAAAAGCAACTAGAAGATACAAAATTCATCCCATCATAAATACAGCCCTAGAAAGTTTTGGACTACCTTTAGCTTGTCTGCAGATGATTTTCAAAGACACCTTAGAGACCTCCCCAAATCTGCTGCAAACACCCCTACAAATGTTCCCTCATCCCACCCACAATATTTTTCTCTCTTTTAATTCTGGCAGATGTCATCCAAAGACATAATCACTTTACTGGAATAAATACAACCAGAAGGCCCCAAAAGAATAGACAACCTATATGCAGAGATTGACTGCACAGTAGCTTGATAAGTTTTTATTTGAATTTATATTTCATTTTTAACCACTGTTTACTATTTGTAGGATGGAAGGGATAGCTTGTAGACTGGAAGATTTACTTTGATTTGTATTTTGTTGTTTTACCTTTAATTTTCACTGTTAGTGGTTAAAAAGGGGTAGGTTTTAGACAGGCAAACTCTTGCCACCCAATGGGCCTAGTCAGGTATAAATTCACACAGACTGCAGAAAGGAGATTCCAGAGCTTATCTAAATGATCCTGTCTTTGTGATATATTGATTTCTAATGTTAAAAACAGGTGCGACCACAAGTGATAGTGAGCTCCAGCTTTTGTGTGACTTTGACTATTTGTATGCTCAGAACAGCAACTGTACTGTACTTAATTTAATGAACCAAACCACAGCAATAAGAAGTTAGTGCTTTCACAGTTCACAATGACTGCTTCATCAGACAGTCTGATGAAGCAGTCATTGTGAACTGTGAAAGCGCTAACATTAAACATTTATCTATTGGAGTTGTATGCCTTCTTATTGCCGTGGTTTGGTTCATTTTGTTTTTTGCTATGTTTTAACAGTGCTGTGTCTTGTAGCCCTGAGTGGAGAATGGATCCTGTTCCTGGTTGCTGCTGCTGTTTGGTTTTATTTGATGTACTTAATTTAATATTTAGTTGTACGTTTGTGTGATTTTTCTCATAAAAGTTGATTTAAGTTCTTTTGAATTCTGAGGTAACTGATTTTGATTATTCTTTTCTTTCAGAATTTTATATTTATTTGCAGCTGAATATGGATTCCTTAAAGGACAACAATGGGATTCTGTTCTTAAGTGTTCAACTTCTCTGTCCTTTTTCTCCATATTTACTGTCCCTGCTGTAAATAAACAACAATGCAACATTTAAAATATTTTATATCTACTGTTTCAAGTCTTCTGCTGTGAGCTGTGAATCGCAGCAGGTAACAGCTCAAATTACCCATAGCACTTTGATAGCTACAAAATTAGGTGTAAAGGGGATGGGAGATGAGTCAAACTAGTACAATTTAGGCTTCACAAAATACTGCAATTTAGCCATTCTAAAAAGAAGCAGCAGTAAAAAGCACTTTGAAAGTCTGTTCTGTGGCATTTGCACTGTTTGTGTTTTAAGTAGTCATTGAACGGCATGAAATGTTACTTAAAACTGACTGAAATGCAGCAATGTATGCATGTAAAATCAATGCAGTAACAGAAGCTTTAGGAAGAAAGAAGCCTGCGTGATTTATTTTTTTACAGCCAAGCACTGCATTGTGGGATACCTAGAGGCAGAGTAAACAATCAGAATTACTTCAAGATGCCAGACCCCATGTTGTCAGACTCAGAAAATACGCATAAAAAATATTTAACCTGTAAATAGCCCCAGAGTGGTGTTAAAATGTAGGAAGCACCAAACCATGATGAAGTAAACATCTTTTTTCAGTCTGTGGGTGTGGTTCTCCTTTAAATGAGTATGGCATTAATGATTTGCCAAAGCACAAATATCTTGTACAGTGAAATAAGCAAGCATAATGCCCAACAGGCCGTGCGTTATTGTGGAGATAACTCCCGCCCAGGGGTGTCCTGAGACCTAACCCTGCAGGCAGAAGCCCTCTACAATCCTGGAAGGGTTTTATTTCCACAATAACACACAACCTGGAGGGCATTATTGCACTTAGAGAATGGGTTTTCTGTAAAATTGTTATGTTTTACTTACTTTTTTTATTACTATATTTATGTATTTTTGATGTAAAGTAGTTCCTTCATCTGATGTTTCAAAGTTGTTGTAGTATATGTAAATAGTGTCGGAGGAAGCATTTTACATCAAAAATATAACTTTTTTTTAAAAACAATATCCAGATATTTACTTTATTTTTGGTCCCTTACTCCTAAAATGTGTGGTTTGCTGCCAGTCATTGGGATTGAAGTCACTAAATAATGACATAGATTTGACTTTCATACTTTTATTTCCTTCAGAAAATTCATGCTAACACAAATCCTATTATTAAAGCAACTTTGTAATTTTATAAGACTGATAATGAAAATCTGTTTCTATTTGTGAGCCTTTGTTCCCCCTTTAATTAGGCTTTGTCCACATTTCTTGAGCTAAGAGGTCTGCAAACCTCTTTAGTGCTGCTGCCAGTGGTCAAGCAATCTCACTCTCTCGTGACAGTTTGTGCTTCAGAAAATGTATGCTAACACAAATCCTGTTATTTAAGCAACTTTGTAATTTTATAAGAGAAATAATTAAAATCTGCCTCTATTTTTGAACCTTAGGCTTTATCCATCTTTCTTCAGCTGAAAGTTCGAGAGGTATGCAAACCTCTTTACTACTGCCACTGACAGTGGTTAATCTTACTCACTCTCAAACTCGCACACCTCTGCTTCAGAAAATGCATGTTACCACAAATCCTAATATTCAAGTAACTTTGTGATTTTGTAACAGCAACATTTAAAATATGTTCCTGTTTTGAGCCTTTGTTGCCTGTTTTCTTTTAGGCTTATCCAAATATCTTGAACTAAGAGGTTGAGAGATATACAAAGCTCTTAACTGCTGCTGCTGCCAGAGATCGCTGTTACTCTTTACTCACTCATTCTATCCGTCTCACACACACACACACACACACACACACACACACACACACACACACACTTTTTTCTGCTTCATTTATTTTTTACACTCACTAAACAGCAAAAGCATTGCATAGGGAGAATAAAATAATAGCTCGATTGATCTGTTTCTCACTGTCATACACACATAGACTTTCACACACAGACATAAATGCATACACACATGCATGCTTTTTTATTTTTCTTTTATACTGCCTAATGAGTGTAAAATAATGTAGGTTGTCAGTTTTATTTTAGTCTGAGCTCCACGATAGCTTGATATGCTGCCTTGAAGCAGCAGACTAATTTTTTAGAGGGCATTATCTGTAGTTTAACACCCTACTGGAGAACGTTAATTCTTCAATCATGGTGCGACCTGCAGGTTGACCATTCTCTAAATGCTATGTATATGTAAAATTAACATCTGATAACACTGGTGATCTGTGTTCTTCATGTCAAAAGTTAGATGATTTGCTTACCATTATTAGTAAATCTAGACTTATTGATGACAATTGCACTTGTGCAATTGGCACTGCTTGCAGAACTGTTACATGTATTAATGACTGGACTGATGAGATAAATAATGTTAAAGAGCAAATATAATGCATTTAGGAAAGGATGTGTCTATTGTAAAGATCACTCAACCCCTATGAAGCAAGATAATGCCACTGACAACTTTGGAATTCTGGATACAAGTATTCAGCAAGTTGAAGATTCAGAGCATATAGAAGGAAACTGAAAAAAGGAGGAAGACGTTGACAGCAAATAAGGAAGAAAAAGAAACTGATAAATGTCTGTAAAACAAAGGGAATACCTACTAAAGAGGACACTGTTTTATGTAACACACAAATTACAAGAAAATTATACAAATTTTCTATCAGAAAACCTTCAGTCTACAGAGAAAGGCATTTTTTTTTTTTTTTCAAAAGTGAAGACAGAAAAAATAGGCAAGGGGCAGCTGAAAAGGAAAAAATCAAAACTGAACATGGAAGGATTGAAGAACATTGCTGTAAGAAAAAAGAGGAGAAAGGCAGACATTGACAACATGTCTCAAACTGAGTATACATAGATGAGAATTGCATGCTTGTAAATGTAATAAGCAATGAAAACAGTGAGATTAATAAGACGAATGGTAAAGATCATTCCTTTGTATCAATCAGCGTTACTGAATTAGAAGTTGAAGAGTCTTCTGATCTGGTCAGAAAAGATGTTCTTGTAATTGGAGATTCTTCAGTCATCCTCCATTATTGGCTCACTAAGTTAATCCTAGTTGCGTGGGTTGCAGTCTGAGCTCCATCCCTCTGCACTAGAGAGCCAGACCCAGAAATGTAAGCATCATGAGCTAAAGGCTGCACTTGATTACTGAGTGTTAATGCACACTGATTATCTTTTTTTAAACACCTTTATAGAAAGTTTCCCTTAAGACACAGGCATATGTACATTAATAGAAAAAACAAACTATATTAACTTTTTTCCCCATTTACGCACGTTATACAGTACATGTTTTCTTTCTTTATAACAACTGTGTTTCAGTCGAACATTACACAGATTACTCATTTCCTGCCTTCCCTTAAACCTTACTCCTCCTACTGAACATTATTCTAGATGTATTTTTCCCATAAATTCCATATATTTTTATATAATTTGCACCTTCCTTTTTCTGAAGATCCCTCTTCCAGTTCTATTATCACATCTACAATTTTCAGTACCTCAAATTCAAATACATTTGATTTAGATTTGAATTTCCATTTTCCAGTAATTGCTTTTTGTGGGAGCCAAGAAAATTAATCTTAATAAGGCTGCACAGTATCTTGGCAGTTCATATCCTGTGTCCCAGCTCAAAGGAATCATTTCTTTATAGTTTCCTTAGTTACAGCCGCAAAATGATTATCTTGACCTCTTCTAAAAAATTCTAACTTCTATTCCTTATTAGAATAATTGACAAATTTAATAGAGTAAATGTCAGCCTATATGTAGATTAGCAAGTAAATGAATACTGATTAAATATCAGGATGTAATGAATCAGGTTTGGGGTTGTTTTTTTTTTTTTTTTTTTTTTTTTTTTGTCCATCCTGATTGAAGTAACAAGTAGAATTCCACCCGGCTCTTGTTTCATCTTTACTTCTTAGATATAAAAGTAGGAATAGACTTTAGATATCCAAAAACTCTGATAGCAAATTATATATAACATAGCTACTTCAGTAAAAGATAAATTCTTCAAGGTGGCCTACAGATTCACCTTTCTGGTGCAATAATAATGACACCTTTACTATCATTAAATATTGCATTATGAGAGCCTTGTCAAGAATGGCAATTTATTATTATTACAAAACAAATTGTCTTACTAAAAAATAACATCATAAAGACCTAGTAATAATGGTAGATAATGGTTTAAACTATCATTCTCCTCCTCCTTTTCCTGTTTTTGTACATGAGGTCAGGGAGTCCTGCCAACTGTCACCATCTCTCTTGATTCTTCTTTGACTGTCATGCCTAACTGTTGCAAATGTTCTCTCGTGCAGTCCATCCACCTCTTTGTTGGATGTTCTTGTTTCCTTTTGTCGTCTTCTTGTCTGCCCCAAATGTTCTTGTCCAGGTTGGAACTTTCATAATCTTTTATCATTGACCCTTTCAGCAATTGGAGCTACTTTGTCTTCTGCCCTGATGTCATAATTTCTTTAACTGTCCCACAGTCTGCATCCAACAACTGGTGTCAGGCTCTTATCTCCATTTATCTTGGGACCTTGCCAGATGTTTTTCTCTAAGTCTAGGAATGCCCAGTTGAACTCTTTCTTCATCTCTAAATTCTTCTCAACTACTTGTCTCACTCCAAACATCAAGTCAGTTGTGCTGCTTCTTGATTTGAATCCGAGCTGCACATCTTCCATCTTACTTTGTACTAATTTGTGTATTCATTTATCCGTCAGTCTGTCCAGAAATTTCAAGCAGTGTGACAGGAGTTTGATACCACTGTACAGCCCAAAGTTGTGGATGTCCCCTTTATTCTTGTACACTGGCACTAATATGCTTATTCTTGTCATCTGACTGCTGTGAGTACCCTCAGGAGCCATTTCTCCCCTATCTCACCCAATATCTTGATCATATCTGCTGTGATCTCATCTGAGCCTGCTGCTTTCTGTGACTTCATTTTTCTTTACTTGTTGTTGTGTCTTTCGGCTTTTCCTGGTTAGGGGTCGCCACAGCAGAACTCCGGTCCGCTAATGATTGGCAGTAGATTTTTACGTGCTGAGTTGCCAGCTCTGATGCACAACCTTCAACGAAGGTACGCCCATTCACGCATGTCTTCACACAGAAGACGCTCTAGCTGAGAATCGAACAGGCCAACATCTTACTGTGAGGCGACAACGCTACCACAGCACCACCACTTTTCTAGGGTGAGTTCTTCTTTCAGTGTAGGCTGTGGCTGGTGCAGTACAGCTTCTGTAGGGTTTTTACTTTGAAGCTGCTGAAAATACTCCCTTCATCTACCTTTGATGGTATGCAGGCTGGTGAGCAGATCGTTGCTGCAATCCCTTACAAATGGTGTTTAATTATCTTCTTTGTCTTGCAACTTGATAGTTTCTTTGTACCATGTACCGAGTCATTTGCAGAATCTGGTAGAAAGCCTCTGATGCCTTTTTCTTTGCTATTGCAACACCTCTCTTAGTCTCCTTGTTAGGCAAGCAATATTCCTTCTTAGTGTACTCCATCTCTTCTTTCACTTTTTCTTGCACTCTCTCTCGTAATGAATTCCTGGACTTCTGCGTTCCACCCCAGATTTCTTTATGTGCATTATTTCCATACCTGTCTCAGATGCATATCTGTTTTGCAGACCTAACACATGCTATTTTGAGGTGCTGTCATTCTTCTTTATCTCCACCTATTTCCTCCTCTTCCTGATGTGCTAGAGCCCTGAGTAATTCCTTGAACTCTTGAGCTTTCTTTCCAGTCAACTTCCTGGTCATCAGATTAGTCTCTGTTGACATTTGAGCCATCTCTGACCACTGCTTGAAGCTGATTGTGTCAACCAGTAGTTTTTGGTGTGGGATGACTGCTGATTCTACCACAGTGCCCTTTCCTTACTAGGAAGAAGTCTGAGTTGCTTGTTGGCCACTCATTTGTGATCTTGTGACTTCGTCTCTCTCAACCAAGTGCTGGTCGCTATCAAGCCATGTGCCAGACAGAAGTCAAGAATGGCCTTACCTTTATTTCTGCTGCCCCTCCCATGTGGACCCAGGCAGTCCCCATATCCTGTTCTGTTTGTCCTGATAAGGGCATTGAGGTCACCCCAGTTATCAGCACCAGTTTGTGTTGCCTTTTTTTTTTATCTATTAGGTCCTGTAACTGTTGTCTGAATGCGCTCTTTTTCAAATTATCATAACCCTGCTGTGGGGCACAGGCTGAAATTATGAATACTGCCCTATTAGTACACTGGATTCTATTAGATCCATTGTCAACACAAGTTAATGTTGTTTTGTTTTAGCGCCTCAACCCACTTATCACTGATAAATACCCATGCCCATGTGGTTACATTAGTCAACATAACCGAATCACCCAGAGCCAATGTTTACACCCTTGACTGTTCAACCCTTATATAGCATGTAATCTGTGATCCATGTTCTACTATGTAGAGGATACTAAGCATCACAGCTGATGCCAGAAACGGTTGTTCTATACAACTCTTCTACCTATAGGCACCATCTACAGTCTGTGCTGCCCACAGCTCCATTCTTGAGTGAGTTTGTGGTAGAAACACTCAGCATGTATTTGGGGGGAGGGAGGAACACACAGAAACATAGAACATGCAAACTCCATGCAGATATTGGGCGGAAATCATGATCGAACATTGTACCTTGTAGGCAAGGACCTTAATCATTATACTAACACTTTAAACTGTGACCAGTGCATATTTACTAAAGTAAAATAAATAAATACATAAATAAATCTGTAGCTCATCTAATTCTAAATAGCATGGCTAATCATTCCATAGAGTTCATTGTGCTACTTGTATACCTCAATGGTCTTACACATTACTGAATATAGCCCTGCATTTGAGCAAGCCATTTCAAAAGAAACTTGAAGAAATACAGTGATTTCCTACTTGAAATGTTGTAAGTGTTGACAACCTTAACCAAATGGCTATACATCAGGTATTGTCATTATACTGTTTCTTACAAGAAACGCTGTATTTTGTGGTTTGAATAAATTCGAGCGTTAAGCGTACAAGTGGCTGGTTCCTTCGTTTGTTGGGGATTTTTTGTGGTTTCTTACAAGTTAGTTAGTGGTGACTTCTGCCTGGCCTGGTCTAAATGGCACTGTCTACTTGATAGTGTCTTCCTGGATCTGTATTACCATATTATGAATTTTGCTGTGTACTCATTCCGTATATAATGTTGTTGATTGAAAGATCGTGATGTATTTCTGCTCTTTGAGCTCAATCATGGTTGAAATGGATAAGTAGAACAGTCCACTGAGCTGGCAAACAAATTGTAAATAAATTGTACCAATTCAGGAGTTAACCAAAACTGAAACTTGTATGATTTGATTATGTACCAAAGCAAGCAGACTGCTATAACCATAACTGTTTCAGAATGCTAGCCTACTGTAAAAGAATTGGAACTATTTTATAAAGTTTTTTTTCTTTTAATAGTATATGCCGAACAGTCCTAGTCATTGTTTGACTTTTACTAAGAGTACTTTCTTCTCACAGTGTGGTAGAGCAATGCCTCAATTACATGACCAGTGATTGATTAGTGGGTAAGGTAGAACTAAGCTAGTAGTGCTAGTTTGTTTATCCTGAAAAGAAGGGAGGCAGACCACTCTACTGTATTGCTGGAACCTGGTGCATGACGAGTGTTTCAGTGGAAGCAGGAAGGACTACAGACATGCATGCCCACCAAACAGTGCTTTGATGCAATGTAGCCAGGTTTAAGTGCATGCACCGAGCCATACATTAATCAGTGGGCAGGAATTGTGGACCTTAAGCGTTATTCTGTCACAAAGTACCAGGGGACAAGCTATGAAGAAAAGCCTGGATTTGCTGCTTGAATGATGGTCCCTCTGAGTGGATGAAACTAAGCTGGAAGATGGGGGGATAGATAGTAGGCAGGGTGGGGGAAACACTTGGCTGTATTTCTGTCCAACAAGTGTAAGGATAGGGTGATTACCTTTGCTACAGGTGCCCAAGGTTCCATGTGGTAAGGCATACAGACATTGTTTAGTGACAGCTCTTCTCTCTGAAAGGTCATATATGTGGTGAAAACCAACTGTACCTGCTTCTTGGTGGGATCAAAATATTTACAAAAGAGGGCTTCATTAGATAGTAATAGTGTGTGTTACATGATAGGATGTTGAAAGATGATAAAGCTGTTGTAGCTTCACTGATACTAAAACACTGCTTTCAGAAAATATCAGCTACATCTTGTTTCCTTGCTAAATGAGAAATACCTGCGTAGATTACATACCGGAAGTACTACTACTGTTTCATTATGTGATTTCAGTTGTCTGCCTGTTAGAGTACCAGAAGTGCATGCTGCAGGGTGCTTTTTTATTAAAAAACCTGCTCTGATGTAAAACTTTACTATTTTTAAATGCATACATGTGGTTTTAATTCATTTCATATTGTAGTAATAAGAAAGAGTTGAATTGGTTAGTTGTTTGGTATAGAGGGATGAAGCACTGACTGTGACCCAAAATACCCAGGCTCATTAAGCAGTCCAGGTATTGTAGGAACTGGCTTGAAGTGAAAGAGATCTAGTGAAGTTTATACTTGCTTACCACTGTCATGGGGAGGTTGCAGGGATATGTTGGATGCTCCTGGCATCATGTCTTGTGGCAGAGACCAAGTTAGTGATGGAAGTATTAGTGTGCATGGAGCCGAGTAGGAAAATTGAGCATAACTCAGCAGTGAAGCAGGGTGATACCTTTGTAACACCTATATGCTCATTCACCCTGTAATAATTTCTGGCATTACAGGGGAGAAGTTAGGGCATAAATGCACAAATCACCTCACCAAATTGCGGTTGCTCCCAGCCAAGTCCTGTTCCACTCCTGGTGCATGGTAATCCATACTTCCAGTTAAGCTTATGGACTTCCTCCACATGAGTATTTTATCAGAGAAGGTACACACTGAGCTGTAGCCAAATGCTTGCAAAAACAAGGAGACTAAGGTGACAGGAATACTGAAGAGCTGGTTGGGGAGGGCTTGAGATCACTTCCAGTTGAGGAATAAAGTGAAAAAAAAATTAAAAGGCAGTTTAGCTTTAAATAGTGCTAAGAATGAATCATAGAAAACTTTGCTTACAACCTGTTTGCTATATGTAAATCTGATACTTGTGAAATTAGAAGGTAAATTAAATAAAATCGCATGGGTTTTTTAGGGAGACTGTGCCACCCTCCATCCACTGTTGATTTAGGCTTTTGTCTCGCACCTCATAAGATAAGTACATTAAATACAAACTCAGAATGACCATTTTCCTAGAATTAAAAGTATTTTCTTTACCTCTTACGTAGTGCATCCGCTAAGTCACTTTATTTGATGTGTGTGTGTGTGTGTGTGTGTGTGTGTGTGTGTGTGTGTGTGTGCGTGTATGTGTGCGCATGCATGCATATTTTCTTAGTGTCCTTTAGTGTTATTTTTGTATTTCAGGTTTAAGTGTACATTTTCTTTCATATATATTTAATTTTTCAAAAACTGATTTATCAGTCATTCACTTATCACATACCATTACAGAGTCCACAGGTGGAAGCACAGGGCCCACATAAATGGACCTATGCAGTGACACTGTTGCATCCTTACTTATCTTTCTTGTCAGAAGCACACAGATATTACAAAAAAATGATCAGGGCATTGTGATTGCCTACCCACAATCATATGCATATTATCTGGTCCCTCTGTGTGGCTGTCAAGGAGCTCATTATTATGAAAGGCCACCTGCCTAACAGTGAGTATGCCAAAGCAGAGCTGACCACTTGAGGGAAAGTGGAGTGCAACCAGGGTGATGGGTGGTGACGTGTTAAGGAGGTCAGACATTTAGAGGGGAAAAAAAGACTGCTGCGCTTCCAGTGTTTTAATCCTATACTGTCTACTACTGCAATAATTTTGGCCTGTCTTATTCTGAAAGTTATCTTTTCCTTCTGTACATTAGATATCTTGACAAGTCCTTAGGGACTGCATGTACAGGAAGAATGTGAATGCATGGTTTGGGTTTAGTGAATGATAGGAGTGAATGAAAAGGTTGTATTTGTTTTTATTAATTTACTGTGCAAGCGATGTGCTTGTATGAAAACAAATATTATGAATGATGTGTGATTTTGCACGTTTGGTAGAACAAAGCCTGAACCGTCTTTATTGTCATTGTGTGAGGTGTGCATATTTTTGTAGTAGTGGTAGACTACGAGAAACGGTTTAATCATTTGACATGGTAATAAAACAGAGCAGTGGCTATGCATATCAGTAAGCAGAGGGCATCAGGCTTTGTGATAGATTTAAGTACTGTAAGAGTGAGTCGCATTCAAAGTAATTAAAATAGTTCAAATGATATATTATCCAAAAATAATAACAGATGTTAAGCTATCCTAAAAAGTGTTACAGGTTTAGTTCTGCTTTGTGATTTTAGTTATTACTAATAGTACCTATTGTGATGTTACATTGTATGCAGCATAAAAGTATTTTCTTATTAATGAACAGAATGCAACAGTTTTGAAAAATTATCTTTTGAAAATGAAAAAAAAAGATGTTTGCATGATGTTTCTGGAATGCATATCTATTTCATACTTTTACATGTTGACAGTTGCAGTTGTGAGCATATATGAAACACAAGTTTTGGACATACCTCAGGTTTGGCACACAACTCAAACTGTAACATGATCAGAAAAGCCTTGCAATTTTGTGGACTCTGATTTGCTGTACACTTTCACCTGCATATAAATACATAGTGTACTCATGTGTCAGATGTTCTTTTCTCTCAGCTGTGTTGGATGTTTTTCTCTGTGGCTGAGTGATGAAGCAAAAAGGCTAAAACCAACAAAACCTTGTTTGCACTTTATGCAGTGATGGGAGTATATTCTCTTCTGTATAACTATTGATCTGCCTAAGGCAAAATAACACAAAATCAAAGTAATTTTAAACAGACTGGTTTATTAGCCCTGTCAAAGTTATCTTTAGTCAAGTCTGTCAGTAAACGTGATGTTGTACATTATGGCAAGATAATGTGACAAAGGCCTGAATTCAGATCCACCAGTAGTGGCCTAGTGAGGCTGGAATCCACTGAAGTATGCATTGCTGAATGTGAAACACAAACATGCTGAGCTGAGGCAATTTTCTTATACATGCACGTTAAGACTGTTATAATTGTGCAGACAGTATGTTGTGTGTCTTTAGTATACCAGGCCTATGGACATTAAAGAAACCTCTGTTACAGATGGGGATGAATGGATCTCATCCAACCAACTGGCATACAGGGTAAGGCTCTTCACTGTTGGGAAGTTTAGAATTGCAGGATGGGTGGAAATGAGGGAGACCATGATTGTTACTGGGTGAAAGAGAGTTATTGGAGCTGCAGTCAGTAACAGGATTGCAGAAAGCAGGCAGAGCACATCAATCCATTTCAGCAGAAGTAACAGGTTAGTAGAAGACACCAGAGGCTAATAGGCTGGATTAGGCAATGCACAAGGGACACTGATCCTTAACAATTTGTTTAAAAAAGAAGGCAGTAGTGATCACTGCCACCTGCAGGTGGTTGAGGGTTCTGAGAGCCTATCTATTATTGTGCAGGATGCTTGTGGAGCTCTTCTTGATGCCATTTTT